>NC_064303.1:99303818-99493375 GCF_023373825.1 Bactrocera dorsalis
GGGTGTTCGATGCGAAAACTATAGATTTTTGCTCATTTGTAATATCAAAAAAAAATCTTAAATAAATGTGCCCAGGCTCGTTATATGTATAAATATATGTATAGTTAAGTAGGTAGAGTGATTATCTGGCGACGCATCTAACCTTTAGGAGGCCCATTGTGATATATCCGGAACTCAAGTCTCTCACTCTATTGTTTCCTTTTTGAACCATGAAAGAAGTTCATCAGTAGATGTAGTTTTATATTTGAACCTCTGAATATAAGAATCAGCATAAATTGTGCGAAACTCATCTTTGAAACGCTAAAATGAACTTAAACAAGAAAAAACGTTAATTTCGGTTGCACCGAAGCTAAATACCTTCACCGGTGCATTTCTGTTAGTAACTATGTGTTCAGTTTGGAAGCTATATGCTATAGTAATCCGTTATGAACAATTTTTTTGAAGATTATATTGTTGGCTTAAAAAATAATCTCTACCAAATTTCGTTAATATATCTTGTCAAATGTCAAAGTTGTCCATACAAGAACTTGATTCCGATCGTTCAGTTTGTATGGCAGCTATATGTTATAGTGGTCCGATATCGGCCGTTCCGACAAATGAGCAGCTTCTTAAAGAGAAAATGACGTTTGCACAATTTCAAAACGATATCTGAAAAACTGAGGGACTAGTTCGTATATATACAGACAGACGGGCAGACGGACAGACAGACGGACATGGCTAAATCGACTCAGCTCGACATAAGAACATTTATATATATACTTTATAGGGTCTCCGACGCTTCCTTCTGGGTGTTATAAACTTCGTGACAAACTTAATATACCCTGTTCAGGGTATAAAAATGGCGAATGGATTAGGAAAATCACGGCTACGAATGTTCATTATCATAGATTTAGACATAAGTTTGATTGAAATTAAAAAAATAGCACCTTAGTATACGAAATTGAAACTAAAATCCCGCTTTTGCCAAACTAAGCACACTGTGCCCACACCAGCGCCTAAATGTGCGCTTTGATATGAATGTCTGCCCACACAACGCTTATTTATGCGAGAACACATTCATTTTTGGACATTTGTAATGGCGTGTGTAAGTGTTTTTTGAAGTTATAAACACATATGAAGCGATAAGTGCAGTTTGCTGTGTGTGTTTGTATGCGTGCGCAAGTGTGTGACGCCGTAAAGTAGACTAGCATTTATAATGCATAATATTTGCATGCGAAGCTTTTACAACAATTTTGAATTTAGATTTCAGATAAGCGAACAGCAACAAACACAAAAACAACAACAAGAGTAGATTGTAGCAAAAACAACAACAACAATAATCGAATGGAACTAGTAAAATAAACAACATTTTTTGAATGCCAACACACACGTAGAGAGAGTGATGGAGGGGGGAGTTAAAATTTCCAGTGAGCATTGAAAGCTCCACAAACACGGCGTAGAGCGCTGTTAGTTGAACGCTTGGCTGCTTGTTTCGTTGTTGGAGCGGCATTAGCCGCCTGTGGCCCAACTAGGCGTATGAGCAACATTTTTATGATCATTTTTATTTCTATAACACATTTAGTGTTAAGTATTGGCAAGCGGGGGCGCATGTGGGGCTATTAATGCGAGGGAGTGTGTGTCAATATGTGTGTGTATGAGTGCGTGAATGTAAAATGTAATTTTTGGCTGGCGTATGTATGTGTGGATATGTTTTATTTGTGGCCGCAAATGACTACACGCACACATACGAACAGCAACACTCACCACATGCATAGAAATTACACACATACGTAGAAATACCACACATATATTGAAATACCATACATACATAGAAATAAATACCCAATAAAATATTCTCATTGTGCCGTCAAGGCAATTTGGGTACTACTTTATAGTCGAGCTCGTGTTTTTTTTTGGCATTTTTGCACACATTGCTCCAAACAAGCCTACTTTTTGGGGCATTATAGCCACTCACACCTCCCTCACCCCTGAATTATTTCTTTAAACTTCCACAATCTGCCATTCTGGGCTTTGCTTTGCTTTTATTGGTGCGCTTATAAATGCGACGTATTAGTTTATGGGTCTTGCGGGGGGTGCGCGGGTTCTCGGTCCGTGTGCATTAATTTGAGCCAACATTAGTATTTTATTTGGTGTTGTTGTTGTTTTTATTGTTCGAATAATTTAAATTAGTAGGCATTTAGGTAATTACGTTGCCATACACATTACACGAACACATACATACGCACAAAGACATTTACATGACCGAACACATACAAATACATGCAAGCATATCAGCGTGTGTGTGTAGCTTGTTTGCGTGTGTATGGGATTAGTGGGTAAAGTAGATTTTTATCGTTCACCCAAAGTGTGGTTTTAGGCGCACAAACAAATGCTCTTATTTGCATGCCTAGACTTACAGCGCTTCGGCAAAATACATATGTATATACACACACATACATATATACTAAATAAACCCGGTTAGTTGCTGTTATCCCTTGGCAGACTTGTGGCCAAACTGATTTGGTCCCGTTTGGTTGTTTTCTTGTTTTTATTTTCGTGCGTAGCATGAGCGGCGGATTAGTAATTACCTAATGAGTTGCAATTTGCGCCGAAAAATATGCAATGCAAAATAAATGTTATTCGAGATGAAAATTTTTCAAAACAAAGCGTGTGCGTTGGAATTGTACAGTATAATAAAACTAATTTCTGCGAAATGATATGATTAGGTGGAACATCAAACAGGGTAGGACATTGAAAAAATGGGTTCAAGGAGCTTTGAAGAAGACCACGGTAAATTTATGACTGTTCAAAATTCTCTTGAAAGAAGGTTAAAGATTGGTAGCTTAAGAAAAAGATAATGAGACTGATTCGCCAGACAAACGGTTCCTCAAAAGATCTTGTTCGAAGTCTCTAAAAAGCAGACCAAATAACACTCGAACGTCAAAGTTGAGAATTATGGATGGATCGGGAGTTTTCCGAGGATTCTCAAACATATTTAGACAAACTTCAGACCTCAACCGCCATTTGACAGAAGAAATATGGCAACCTTTGCAATGTATTAATTCATTGAGGAAATTTACTAATGCTATTACATATAACGTGAAGATAGTAAATAAAAACCGTTCGAAATTCCGTAGAAGCAACAAGTTTGTATAAAGTTGACAATATGGACTGATTATAGTTCTAAAATGTGTCCGTTAAGATGCGTCGTTTTTGGTAAATAGTTTAAGATGAGTAGTAGTCTGAATCCGAGCCTAGCTAATTTCACCTAGGCAATATGAAAGATACGAGGGCTGCTATATATATTTCTGGACTAGTGTTGCCAGGTGCAATCTGACATTTCCATTGGAAAGTTTGACATTTTTTAGCATAACATCACTCAGAACGTTTTGTCATTTAAAAAATTCATCTCGGCCAAAAAATGGAATTAACTCGTGAACATTTTCGTGCGATCATTTTTCACAACTTTCCACGTGGATTATCACGACAAGAGTGCATCGATGAACTAAAATCTTTGTATGGCTATGAAGCACCATCCTATAGCACTGTGAAAAACTGGTTCAACGAATTCAATCGTGGCCGACGCTAGCTCAAAGACGAATTCCGTCAAGGTCGTCCAAAAACAGCCGTTGTGCCAGAAAACATCGATGCCGTGTACGTGAACTGACCGTAAGACCGTCATGTAACATACCTTCAGATAGAGGCATGCGCATGCATTTCTCCCACCAGCATACATTCGATATTGCATGAACACCTGGCCGTAAAAAAGATTTGTTTTCGTTGGATCCCGCACAATTTGACAATCGCTCAAAAAAAGGCTCGTGTGGATTGGTGTAAAGAAATGCTGAAAAAATGCGATCGTGGTGCTTCAAAAGACGTTTATAAAATCGTCACAGGTGACGAATCATGGATCTATGCGTATGAGCCCGAAACAAAACAGCAATCGACCGTGAGGGTCTTGCAAAACGAGCCAAATCCAACGAAAAAAAAGAAAAACAAAAACCATTTTCGTTGATAAATATTCCTATTTTCATTATTAGGCCAGAAATATATATAGTAGCCCTCGTAGTTGTCTTATTTAGTTCCTTCCATAACATCTTTAAAATATTGTCCTAAGTTCTCAAGTTGATCCGAACAATAGCTTCGGAGATACAGCCTTGAAAAGTTGCGCCCGAAGTCAGCTGCGTTTTCAAAGTGCCGAAATTTCACGCAAACTACTCACTGATCTAAATAAAATTTTACACAGTGCTTTGAAACACAATTTCCAGGGCATAGAATAAAGAAGTTTTTTTGTTCAACTATTTAAAAAATCTACCAAAAAATCAATTTCCACTTACTTCGTTTTTCCTTCTTAAACTACTTAGCTTATGATCCTAACTAAAACACATATTCTTAAACTCTTGCGACCTGTTGCTACAGCGTATAATAGTTTTGTTCACCTAACAGTGGTTTGTATCGCCTATCGGTATGACGAGAGGAATTGAAATCCGAATATCTGCCTGAGCTATCTGTAACTTGAGTAAAAGTGAAGATGTTTTAATGTACACATGTTCCTTGGCAAAAAATAAAGACGAGTTCGAAGATGAGCGTAATTGAAGCATTGTCACGTCCACAAGACACCATTCATCGACATCGGATAAAGTGTCATAACTAGGCACTAAATTAAGATATAGTACTGTATATATAATATAGATGATATGAAGGGACTTTAAAGGAGCCTCAATCAAAATTGCACGATGGACGATCTTCTGGTATTCCTAAGTTACAGTGTGAATATGAGTGAAATCGGGCTACAACCGCGCCAACTTCCCATATAACACAATTTTAATCTTAATGTTTTTTTCACTTTCAATAGTGTCTTTAAAGTATATGGAATGTGTGATCCCCGTGCTTATAATTTTCTTTTTACCGAAAATATTAGTCCATGCGTTGAGTATATAATTGAAATTTAGACAGAATCCCTTGATAATAGTTTGTCCGTGTTTTAAAAATGGGTACCATACCCATATATAGTATCTAATTAAACGATTTTCGAACGTCAGGGTGACTTTATACCGCATATATCGGCCAATATGTGAGTTATCTCAATGAAAATAAGGGAACGTATTTTCTAAATAGTTTTCTTAGAATGAATAAAATTGGTTAAAAACTTGCCCTTATCCCATATAACTAAAAACGGAAATGACGTCATAATAGCCGGATTTTTAATATTTTCCTTTGAATCTATGTAAAATATGCCTTTTGTAATAATAAACTGGTTGAATAAGGTATTTCATTTTTATATTAATGAAAATAGGTCATTTTTATTAGCTTACTTAAGGGGGGGTTTTAAGGTTTACATTTTTTTTGCATTTTTTCTTAATTTTTTTCTAAACGACCAATATGTCGAGAATATTGAGTAGAAATTTTGAGTCAATTATAGTCAAACTAACGGAGTTACAGCGTTTTAAATGACCGGCCGTGATACCTGACTTGGAAACGTTTGAAACATCAAATCGGATTTCTCGAAAACGTTAATTTTGAAGTTCGTGAGCATTAGATCTCAAAATCTACTGAACCGATCCTTTTGAAAATTTGAACATTACTTGTTCACATAAATCAACAGGTAATCAGATGGAATTTCAGATGATCCGGTAACGAGTTATATATAAGGATTTTTTTTCAAGGCGCTGCTGGAGATTCACCGTCACAGGCTTATGTACTAAGATTTTTCATTAAAATTTTTTTTTTCTAATATACAATACTTCAAAAGTTGTACATATGTATGTCATTAAATTTAATAAAATTTTATTATATATATCTTTTTTTGCCTTTAAAACCTTTCGCCGTCCATAATGGTGTTTTCAAAGTTGGTGACCAACTTAATCGAAAACGGCTGAACCGATTAGTCTCAAATTTTCTAAAATATATTTTTAGTAAGTAAACGAAGGTTTTTTCTCACCGATAAATAGTTTTTTTTTATAAACAAATTAAGGGGGGAGCGTACTTTAGAAGCTCCAAAAAAAATTTTTTTTTTTGCTTAAATCTCTATAAAAATTATATGAGAATATGTCCCCAAAGTCTAGTGGGTATATGAGTGCTTGAGCAGAATGAGAAAACTTTGACGCGCGATTTCCCAGTTTTTCATTTTAACTATTTTTCTTATTTGGCGGACAGGATAGAAAAAAACTAAACGTCGTTTGGAATTGGGGCAAAGTTTATTATCCGAAATTTTGGTCAAAAATCGACTTTTTTTTTTAAACCGCCATTTCGTCAAAAATTTGTATTTTGCTTATTCCTTCAATTTGCTTTACTAGATTTAACATAACTTTAACGAAATCGATTTGTTTTTTTAATTTCAGAGGATCCAGTTCAGAGATATGGTGGCCACCGCAAAACGTCCTTTTTAGAAGAGCTCGCTGTAGTTCCTTTCCAATTAAATATTTTTACAAATACTAAGTCTTCAAATACAGTTAACAGATACCATAATATGTGTACAAGTTTTTGGAGCAAAATAAATTTAAAAGTTTTCTCAGACAAATTCTGGAAATTTCGTTTGTTTTCGACCTTCTAACTGTATATTACCCCTTAAGTCTTTCCTAATTTCTAAATAAAAAAAACTATAAACTCCAATTCAGAGTCTAATACACTCTTTCGTATTTAAAATAATTTCGACTTCTCAATAAAAATAATTCTCGTAATTTTTATACAAAATAAACCCTAACCTCAATTTATAGCTACCAAATCTGAAAACTCTGACCCTACTAACACTATGCACTTTTAACTTTAATGCCACTATGTAAATGTATGGTATATTCATAAAAAATGGAAGGGTATAACTAAATTGGTATTTATTCATTTGCAACTATTTACTTATTTTAGAGCCGCATTTTGCCCCAAAGTCATATCTAATTTATAGAGCACTCAGAAAACTGTTTAAAAATGTCGACGCAGTAATTTCCATGAGTGACATTATAATTTTAGATCAAATACAAATACAAACAAGCTAAAACACATACATACATGCAATAAGTAAGTGCGAGGCGGTGGGAGTGGACTGCACAAAGAGTTAGAAAGCAATTTCAGTGCGTTGAAAAATTTATAAAATCAACATTTTTGTGGACGTATGAAAAATAGATGATATTTGAAAACTACTATCAATGCAACTGGACAATTACGCACACCGACAGAGACAGCAAAAGCGCAAAAAAAAGGTTTACACACAAAGTGGCGCAGGTTAGTATACACACAGGCGCACTGCTTTGGATGTATGGGTATATGAGTATCCTAGGAAAGAAATGACTTGACAGAGAACTCATATTTAATGCTGTTATTTCGCAAAATCTCCAACGAAAATGCCAACAGGGTGCCGCGTATACTCAATATACGCTTATTTAACAGATGTATGCGTGTATGTGCGTGTGTGTGTGGACACAAAAATGCCACACTAAATTATTCTCAATCCAATTTGCCAATAAACAAATAAAATCTCAGCTCAATGCACATTTCACTAGTTAAGAGTCAAAAAATTGAAATTGTCGAAGCATACATAAAGGCGCACAAAAGCACAATTGCACAATGCAGCCGAATGGATGTATAAAACATAACATTTGATACACCTGTGTATGCTTTTATGTGGTAAATATGTATGTGCGATGATTTTTGCATGTGCATGTGAGAGTTTATTGCCTCTGTATGTGTGTGTGTGCTTTGCTAGCCTTTCTAACTCAATCAACAATTCGTGTTATTAAATATTAATGCCGCAAATTGCAAAATGCTACCCTTTCGTTATTTGGCCGGCGCTGCGACGCCCAATGGTCAGTGCAAACAACAGCAACAACAGCTAACATTACTAGGAATATATAAGAATGTGTGCAAAAACAAACGGACAGCACTCATAGTCGCTGCGTCAAACATGGAACTAGCTGCAGATAGACAGCAAATAAACAATACAACAACAACAAGAAAAACAATGTAAAATATATTGTATAAAAGCTTTTAGAGCCCAAAAATCGCCCGAAACCCCAATGTGATGATAAAATGCCACGAGCATGTAATGAGGTGGGTGCCGGGGGTGTGTGCGAGCAGAGCACTCAAAAACTTTTCACATAAGCAAATGTCCGGCATCATATTCGACCACTTATTGAGGGCTTCGATTCGTCTTTTGATAATCCTGGTGCCTTTCGAATGGTCAGGCACTCATTTTTTTGTTTCATGTGTGTGTATGCATGTAAATATATTAGTGCATAGCCATACAAACAAATTTATTGCATAAGTAAATCAGAAACTCAACTATGGCGCATAAATATTGCTCTTTGTTCAACATTTGTTGGTGGCATTGTGCTGGAAAAAGGTATATTCACAAAAGATGGCAGGCAGCAGCAAGCGCAGGTGGACAGAAAAGGCTTGGAATTGGTGGTATGAATCAACACTAGCTGAACATGCAACTATTTATGTGCGAGCTTAATCTTTTTTACTTGATTTTTTTTAAGCCTTCTTTTAGGGGTACAAGCACTGCTGATGTAATAAACTAATGTTTTTTAGCTTTCAGCACTTTCTGGTCATATATCTTGTTGTTATGGTTGTTTTTGGCTCAAACACATATAAAATACTTCTGTTTTGTAAATAAAGAAAGAGCAATGTAAAAGTACGACTAAGGAATAGATAAGCATATTACATAACCTTATTTTTGTTGATGTATTTTGCATATCAAATACGCCCGAATGCTCAACTATGTTATTCTTTTAACATGTCATACAAATGTTGTTTTGGCTCAAAGTTATATACAGTGGCGCGTAGAAAAAATGCACAAAAATTTAACAAACACAGTTATATTGCAGTGTTTCTGTTACTGTTCAGTTACACATCACATATAGGTACACATATACATATGTAAGTAGAAACTTGAACAAGTTTCATGGAAAGCCCTAATCTCCTTTATAGGGAATTTTTTGTATTTAGTGATATTTTTCAAAAATATCCTTTCCTATAAAAAGATTTTTTTTTTACTATTTTTAACTCTATCCGAATGTTTTACAAAATCAAAAACTTCCTCCAGTTTCAGGGAAATAATTTGATTTAGGGATATTTTTCAACCAATATCCTTTCTTACATAAGAATATTTTATGAAAATTTGTTTAACTCTATCCGAAGGCAATGCTTTACAAAATCAAAAAAATTCACCCAGTTTCAGGGAAATAATTTAATTTAGGAATATTTTCAACCAATATCCCTTCCTATATAGGGATATTTTATTCCATATTTTTTAACACCATTTTCACCCATTTTCCGGGAAATACTGTAATTAAGGGATATTTTTCAACAAATATCCTCTCTCATATAAGGATATTTTTAACTCTATCTAAAGGCAATGCTTTGCAAAGTAAAAAAAATTCACCCAGTTTCAGGGAAATAATTTCATTTAAGGATATTTTTCAACCAACATCCAGTCCTATGTAAGGATATTTTATTCGAAGACAATGCTTTACAAAATCAAAAACTTCACCCAGTTTCAGGGAAATCAGTTATTTTAGGGACATTATTAAACTACCCTTTCCTTTATAGGGACATTTTATTAAACATCTTCAACATCTATCTCAAGGCAATGCTTTGAAAAAATCACACAGTCTTAGGAAAATCATATAATGATGGAATATTTTTTCACCGAGATCCCTCACTAATTGAGAATATTTCTTTCAGTATATCATACTTTCAGTACTCAAACTATCGCAATATAATTATTTACAAAATCAAAAACTTTATACGGAAATGATAAGTCAGGATATTATTTTCCAAGACTCTACACTATTTGGGGATATTTTATGCAATAAAATCAAAAGATTCAACCAGTCTGAAAATAAGAGGTTAATTTAGGGATATTTTTATTTATTTTGAATATATCTTCAATATTCCTCACTTTCAGCCCTCAAATCGTCCAAAAATATCCCGTTAAAAATACCGCCTTATAAAAATCAATTAATTTAGAGAACTTCTTATGCATGATTTCACTTTCTCCTGTCCAAATCATCCAAAAAACTTCCTTTAAAATTTCCCAGTTTCAAGTAAATCTAATAGTTTACGAACCTTTATATGAAAAATTACTCAATCTCCAAATCATTCAAACATAATCATTGGAAAAATACACAGTCACAAGGAAATTCAAAAATTTAGAGAAGCTCAAGAAATATCCCGTTCCAAGAAAATCGGGTAATGTTGGGATATTTCACCCAAGAAGGCTCGCTTTCAGTTCCCAATTCATCCAAAAATAATATCTAAAAAAATACCTAGTCTGAAGAAAATTAGATACTCTAAGGATATTTTGTATCCAAGATCTCTTAGGCTTTACGGATATTATTTTTGATATTCTATGGAGACCTCGCTTTTGTAATTCTGAATCTCCTATCATTAGAAAATAAATCAGACGTGGAAGCTAATGACTTGATTAGTATGAAAGATCTGCCTATTCAGATCTAGATCCAGATAAAGATCAAAAACCCACGCCGTTGACTGCTGAGCTGAATGAATAAGAAAAAGTTTTACAATATTTTATAGAGGCTTTCACATTTCGAGAGAAGATACTTGACAGTTCCGCTTATTCACTAATACTTTACAGAGGCTTTTACGTTGCGAGAGAAGATAGATACTCGAGTGTGATGGTTGTCTCAACTGAATCAATGCAAGGAACTAGATTTTTTCGTTAAGAAAAACCTTTTAAAGTCCAGAATAATACAGAAAGAACTATTAAAAGCAAAGGAAAGTGGGTCTAACCAAAGAAGGTCTTAGAGATACAGATATTTGATCAAAAGTCGTAAGTAAAACTGAATAAAGCTTTATCTGAAGAAATCGGACTATTAGAATACTTCTCATTGTCTTCACACTGAATAGTTAGTTAGACTTTTTATACCTAGAGCAGATATACCAAGAATCGAAAATAGGTTTTTCAAATAAGTTTCTCTCACCGTTATTCGGATCATTTTCAACTTAAACCCACAAATTCTCCTCTCCACATTCCATGGAATCTTAGGGACATTACTCGCAACCATTCGTCTGGAAAAACTACTGGTAAGCACAAATTTGGTATGCCAGGTGTGAGGTCAGCAGTCTCGAGTTTCGTAAATGAAACTTAAAAATTGTGGCTGCACTAAATTGCCGTAAAACTTATAGAAATGACGCATCGCGAGTGTTGTAACTATGAAACATGTAAAGTCATGGCCGAACTGCTTCACACAGCAACACTTTTGCGCACACTTGAATGTAATTAACGGTACTCGAATTTATAACCACACTTACACTTTTATGCGTATTTGATGTGGACCCATTTCAGCAAGTTTAAGTTGGTTCCACCACCGCCAACAGCAACAAAAAACCGACGACTCCACAAAGATACAACAAGTACAAGCATGTGAAAGACGGCTGCAGGACAACCACTGTCCGCTAAATTTTGGCGGCGTCAGTGTCTGCGAATCGTCGTCGGGGTCACTGTCATGTCCAGCGAGCATACCGAAAAAAATCAATTTAATTTCACTTACATGTCTCTGAAGATGAAACAAGTGAGGCGGCAGTGTGAGTTGTCGCAAGGGGGAAGCGCATCAATAATATAAAACTAAAAGCAACACATTAGCCGCCGCAGGGTGAATAAGTAGTGGGGCACATAGAAAGTGTACACAAGGTCCGGCTGCGCAATCACATGAGAACGGCAAGTCATCTTATTGTCACTTGGCTGGCGGCCATTGTGTCCAGCTGTACATTTTTAACTTTTTACTCAGCGCAGCGGAAGCGAAAGAAAACTTTTTCAAGAACTAAAAGTTGTAGTTGATTTTTTATGGGGGTTTCTTTTTTACTTCTTCATTTTTTTCGATTCCCCTGTGACGTCCATTAAAGGTATATTTACAGTTGTACAACATGCGTGTTTCTCTTGAACAGTTGGGGTTACCCATTCCACTTAAATTTTAGTTCATACATATGTTGTGTCAAAAACTGACAAAAAAAAACGTTGATTGAATTTTTTGTCACTTCTGAAGTACTTTTCGACATTTCTACAAATTTATAATAATTCTACACGGAAACATAATAAAAATTAAATTGTGGACTGTTATGCAATCCTTTATTCAATCTTAATTACAATCTGGTTAAGATCGTGGAGGTCATTATCCCTTAAGAAGAAATTTATTTTGATTTTGATCGGCCAGCTTGTAGGGCTTGTATATGCAAAATGTTCGATACCTCAAAAATGTAGAGACTAGTTCGAATAGGAAGGACGGAGCCATGTATGGAAGATCATGTAAGTGAGGAAAGTTCTTTGAGCGCCATTTACTAGGAAGTGGCCAGAAATAATTAATTTACATATCGCTTAAGCAGCTCGCGACTTCCGGTCTTAGACCAAGTATGCTCTGGGTAGCCAAAGAGCATATGTTTGAAGGCAAGCTAAAGTTTGAAGACGAACCATCCCTACCCAGGGTTGTGCGCTGGGTTCAGAACACGCCACGTAAAAAAACATCCGCAATGAAAAGAAGAAAACAGCCTCAGATGAGAGACCACCCTTTCGATGATGACCCCTGCAAACGCAATAAGGATTACGATTTAAGGGCAAACCCCTGGAATGTTCAGTCCCTTTATTCGGAAGTTGACGCTACTCAGCTGGATAATGTACTCGTAAGAGTAAAGGCTGACATCAACGCCGTCCAAGAAATGCAATGGACGGGACAAGGACTGAGGCGAGTAGGTCCTTGGGGCATTTACTACAGTGGCCATATAAGGGAGCGCTAATTTGGTGTGGAATTTGTGGTGGGATAGAGACTCCGTCGCCGAGTTCTGGCGTTTTTCCCAATAGGTGAACGTCTAGTCACAATCCGGACAGATATCGAGAGTTGAAGAGGGAAGCAAGACGCATTTGCAGACACAACAAAAGAGCTCGAAATGCGAGAGTACGGAGAGCTTGACAAGCAGGCCAACAGGGATAATGCTCGAAAACTCTGAAAATGTGAAAAGATAAGGGGACTAGCGGAAGGTTTGAAGACAGAAGCACACTCATGTAGAACTCCCAGAGGTGATATAGTGACTGATGCCCAGAGCATACTGGAACGTGGTGGGAACACTTCCCCAGACTGCTGAATGACAGTGTAAGCACAATACCAGAAGATGGGGAATCCGATTCCCCAATCGATGACGATGTAGTGGACGTTCTATTACACGACCATGAAAAAGTTCGAAAAGCAATTAGCCGTTTGAAGAATAACAAAACAGCGGGGGTTGATGGATTGCCGACGAGATATTCAAATACGAAGGCAAAGGTAGGAAACATGCATCAGCTTCTCTGTAGAATATGGTCAGACGATAGCATGCCCGATGATTGTAATTTAAGTTGTTCTGCCCAATCCACAAAAAATGGAGACCCCACCATCAGCGCCAAGTCACCTTGGAAAGATCAAATGGATAAGGACCTGTGCACTTGGAATCTCCAAGTAGCGCCAATTCGGCTATAACCGCGTAAGCGGTGTCTAGATTAATAATTAATTACGAACCTAGATGAGAAAGCACTTTGAAAGAACTGTTCACTACAAATCTTTAAAACCATCCTCGTGAGCATGAATATCAAGCAACATGTGACCACGAAACTGACAGCGGCAAGCATGTATATAAGAGCATAAACATCTGACGAATACGCTAGTTAGTCCATGTTTTCCGCACGGGAGATGATGATCCAGCTAAGACCATGGGTGGACAATGGAAGCAAGGACCAAATGTCGGCGCATGGGATATACATCTGGCGAGAGCTCGCATAGGATAGAGGCAACTGACGAAAATTTGTGCGTTCGACTCAGACCGACTCACGGTTATAGTGCCAAAGGAATTGCGGTATATTTTATTTAAAGTGTTAGTGACGAGGTCGATTTAAATAACGATTTGCTTCGGAAATTCGCTATAAGTATTTATCTACCTGCAGTAAATGCTGGTTAAATCAAAAACTCAAGCCTACACATAGTACAAAGCCTTCGAATACGGTCGAGAGGTCACTAAAGACATGCCTCGTTCTGGACGATCTTCGACCTCTTCAGCTGAAAAAATATTAAAAAATTGAAGGATATGGTGCTTGCAAATCGTCAGGTGTTAAAGAGATGGCAAGAGAGCTCGACATTTCTTGCGAGTCTGTTCGAACGAGTTTGCTGGATATTTTGGGTATCAAACGAGTTCTTACTCGACTCATCCTGATAAAATCGTGCAACATCCGTCGAAAACAAATTTCCGGGTACTTCATTGACACAATTCGTACATATTTAATAACCAATATTTATGTGAGAAATTATTTTCGATATGAGATAAAGCAAATAACATCAAGGGTTTAGGAATAAACTCTTACACGATTCGGTCAAAAATTTGAAATTTCAGTTTTTAAACGGAAAATATAAATAAGATATCGAAATTTCTTCAAAATATGAAAACTCTATATCGTCACCTGAAATGCAAAATAATGTAACAACGTTTTCAGAAATTTACAGTCGCTTGAAGGAAACAGGTACTAAAATCGAACCTGAGTGAAACAAAATATTAATATTAGTTAAGACTGGTTTATATATGACCGCAGAACCAGAAATGTTGAACATATGCAATATTATGTATACAATTTGAATTTGTGAAGCGTAATCAATAAGACACACAATTTCGATTTTTTTGATGATACGTTATTTTGCATTTCAGGTGACGATATGTACATATTGTAATTATACGAATTAGATACTTACCTTTTAAATCAGCTTTCATAAGCGTAGAAGAACCTGAAAGATATTAAAACAGCTTTAAAAAAGAATTACATAAAAAATTTAAAACCAAAAAAATATGTACATAAATAGAAAACACTTTGCCTCTAGCTCAAACAAACCAGCCATATAACCTAAAAATAAGTTCGAAATCTCGCTGCTAAAACAAATACCATTAATACTAGAAGAAAAAACAGACACAGCAACATAAATGCCAACCAACAAAAAAAAGAAACAAAAAGACATTCATTAAAAACTTCATTAGCTCCGAAATTATTTGCTTCAAAATTATATTTATCTACAGACAACAACACTCCTACTCCAGCAACGACAACGACAACACACAAACGTCGCTTAAGCGAGTACCTGCCGCCATTACGCACTTCGCAACCCTTCCATCCACACCCGCCAGTGCTTTGCTGACACTTTATCAAATTTATTTGTCTTCGTCTTATGGAAAAAGTGAGAAAATTAAGCAGAAAATTATACAGTGAAATGTCAAAATGAGCAAAGCGAGCGAGTTGCCGATGCATCCAGATTTCCTGCGTAGCCTAAATGTTTGCCGTGGAGCTCATGCTGGAATGCCGGCAATCCATTAAGCGCACAAGGTGGGTTGCCACGCCGCAAAAGACGCCAAAAATTGTCATCTGTCTCAGCGGAAAATATTTGTTTACTCAAGTTGCCGTTCAAAATTTAAGTTTGAAATTAAAATTTTCACATCAAGGACATAATTCTATGGCAGCGGAAGTGTCTGCCAGAGCGAATGCTGAGTGAATATCTCGATTTGTAGAGGCGTGAGTGTCTGAAGCGCAAGTGAATGTATCAATGGGCGCGTGAGTGAATGCGTATCAGGCTGTCTGTCGGTCTGTCTAAACGTCGCTCTGTTTGACTGGTGGCTACTGCTTAAGACAACCGGTTGTAGTCTGTGTATTGGTGTGCTTAATTGTGTCTTTCTTTTTGCTTTTATCTTGCCACCATGCGCTCACCTCGACACTTAAAGGAGTGCTTAAAAGGTATGAAAAGAGTTAAGTGTTGTTGCTGTTGTTGTTGGTGGTGTTCCTTTTGCGGCAATTGACGTTGGTGATGAAAATTAAGATGAAAGTTGCTTTTACCAGTTCTTTGGCTTGTCTGTTTGAATGTTTATCCTTGGCTCCTTCTTTGTAGAAACGCTTACTGCGAACACGTACGAAAGAAAATTAAAAGCGTTAAAGGTTGGATAAGCTAGAATAAAGGCGACAAAGTTAAGATGTCGCTGGCGATAAGTGCGTGAGTGTGAGATTGTCATTTGAATGGAGAAAAATGCTGATGTTGCTAGTCTTTAGATAGAAGAGAGTGGATGGAGGGCGAATAAAAGCTATGATGATTTTCTTTTAATAATGATTATGGTTTTGAAATTCAAATAAGGTTTGCAGATATTTAAGATTATACATATCGTCACCTGAAATGCAAAATAACGTATCATCAAAAAATTCGAAATTGAGTGTCTTATTGATTACGCTTCACTACTTCAAATTATATACGTAATATTAAATATGTTCAACATTTTCTGGTTCTGCGGTCATATATAAACCAGTTTTAACCAATATTAATATTTTGTTTCACTCATGTTCCATTTTATTCCGTGTTTCATTCATGCCACTGTAAATTTCTGAAAATGTTGTTACGTTAATTTGCATTTCAGGTGACGATATATATGATTTAATGGGATTTTAGGTATAATAGAATAAATTCGACTCTTTTTGATTGAAACTAGAATAAGAAGAAAAAGCTATTGCAAAAATGAATGCTAGATTTTTGTAAATCCCAGATCCAAACTGTTTTGAGCAAAGAGAACAGCAAAAAGGTAAAAGACGACCACCTGTTTTTATCCTCACTACAGCCACAAGCTCCAGACATATATGGAAATAGAGGAAAAGAAAGAGAGCAAAGTGTAGGGAACAAAAAAGAAAGAGACACCTACACATTCTTCAAAGGCAGAAAGAGAGTGAGCATTATCAACCCACTACAGACACAGACTCCAAAAAACCAATAAGAAAAGATAGGATTATAAAGAGAAAGGAACGCAGACAAAGTCTGCATGGATAGAAATAGGGGGAAAGAAAGACAGAGACACCCACAGATGTAGAGAAAGAGAGACAAAAAATATGAAGAGAAAGATAGAGACAGAAAGAGAAAGAAACACAGTCCCAGAGAGAGAAAAAAAAATAAAAGTAGAGAAAGACACAGATGGAGAGAAAGCGGGACGGAAAGAAAGATAGGATTATAGAGAGCAGGAAACAAAGTCTGCACAGATAGAAAGAGCGGGAGAGAAAAACATAGTAAGCGCGATAATGAAATACAAAAACAAGTCGAAAAAGATAAGATAGCGATAGAGAGAGAGAGAAAAATAGGAGCCGAGAGAAAAGGAGACTCAGCCTTCACAGAGAGAAAGAGAGCGGTGGATAGAAATATGAAGAGAACTAGATGAACACAGATCCAGTCTTTAAAAAAAACAAGATGGACAGAAAAGAAAAGAGGGATCAGAACAATAGAAACGTCAGGATCGGAAGGGTCCTCTCCGAGCCAATGGATACCAAGCAAGGGGTCAAACTAGAAGACTTTCTATCGTGTGACTTCTTCAATCTATTCCGGGAGAATATACTCGTTATTCGAGCTGCAGAGCTGTATAGAGCAGGTACCATCTTCTATAAGAGGGTACAGCTGCTGGCGTATGCCGATATTAATATCATTGGCTTCAACAACCGCGCCGTTAGATCGGCATTTTCCAAACTGGAAAATAAGTGAAGAGTATGGGCATGGTTGTGAACGAGGAGAAGACGCAAAGTCTCCTGACATCCAACAAACAGTCGTCGCACTCGCGACTATGCTCCCACGTCACTGTTGACAGTCATAACTTCGAAGTCGTAGATAATTTTGTCGATCTTGGAACCAACATTAATACCAATAACAACGTCAGCCTCGATATCCAACGCAGAATAGCTCTTGCTACTTCGGACTGAGTAGGCAAATGAGAAGTAAAGTCCTCTCTTGACGAACAAAGACCAAACTCAACAAGTCACTCATCATCCCCGTCCTGCTATATGTTGCGAAGGCATGTCGACGTTAGAAGTATTCAAGAGAAAGGTTCTGCGAAAGAGTTGTGGTCCTTTGTGCATAGGCAAAGGCAAAAACCGAAGTCGATGAAACCATGAGCTGTACGAGATATACGAGGACATTGACATACTCAGCGAATTAAGAAAAAGCGTCTACGCTGGCTAGGTCATGCCGTCCGAATGGATGAAATCATTCCGGCTCTGAAAGTATTCAACGCAGTACCCGCCGGGGGAAGTACAGGAGGACCTCCACTCAGTAGGAAAGACCAGGGGGAGAAGGATCTGACTATACTTGGAATCCTCAATTGGCGTCACCTTGCGAAAAGAAAAAACGAATGGCGCGCTGTTGTTAGCTCGGCTGTAAGCGGTGTCTACGCCAATAAAGAAGAAGAAGCCTCGATTGAGGTCATATTTCCCAACTTTCTAACGAAAAATCCGATCACTGGCCGGATAACAGTACTGATCTAAATTGATAATAAAGCGTACCATTCCAAGGACTGAAGCCTATTAACACCCGAAATTTTATTTTTTTAACCATAATTTGACCATCTCTTTCCTAACAACAAAAAAACCGTACTTCCACCCCATACACACATACACAATTCAACTACTTTTTCCGTTCTCTTTTCAAAGTTATATGAATCCATGTTGTAGTTACACATTTGAAGTGTTTCCATCACTCTTACTATCACCTGACTTCCGGTTACTTTTTCAACTGATTCACGCTTCCTGCATGAACTCGTTCGCACCATTTCTATTTTTACGTGCAACTTAACTTAAGAAGATTCTCAAAGGATAAATATGTATATTTAAAGTACATATGTGGGTATATGAGTATTTAAGTATATGTACATACGACTGCAAAGTTGTGGATTCATATTACAAGCAAATCAATTTCGTACAAACGTAAGCCCAGTACATTCAGCCGAGACACTCATACCAACACATTCATACATTTGCAAACACCCATAAACTCATTGCGGCACATTTTATCTTCCACCCAAGCATACACCACACGTGTGTACGCCGCTTTATTATTCAAGGGAAAAAAATCTATAAAAACGTACTTAGCTCAGGTGTTAGTTCTGAGGTCGCAAACGCTTCGCAGCAATGGACCCACTGAGTGTCTGGACGGCTCAGCGACGCCGCTTGACCACCAATTCAACGCCCAATTCTATCGCGAACACATATGTACATATATAACGTAAATATACAGTTATATATGTATGAATGTGTGCATAAACCACATGCATTTAAGCTGCTTTCACCTCTACGAAAGCTTACGCCCAAACTCCGTTAGCGCTTAAGTGTTCACCTGCGCAATTTTTTCGTTTCACAATTTATATTTTTATTCCCGCCTCCCACGCCTTTCAAAATGGCCTTTTTATAATGCCTGCATTTCTGCTTTCTTATCCTCATACGCTGTTTATGTTGTTTTTGTTAGCTTTTTTTAGCATTTATTTGCTTTATCAGTTCGATTCACCCACACATATGTAGAGATATTTTTACAAAACTTCCTTTCAAGTCCGTTATTTTTTATATGCCTTTCACTTTATCTTTCCTCTCCTTTCATTTGTAATTTTTTCGGTTTTTATTGCCACAAAGAGCAGCGATTGCAGAAACGCATACATACAAACACATATGTGTGTACAGTTTATACGATTTTCTTCTTCTTCACAATTAAACTTTGGACTTTTTGAGGTTAGGTGGAGGCAATGTAGCAGGTACAACATATTAGCGGCGGCCATGCGGTTGAAAAAAATTAATTTCATCCTTTCTATTGCAGTTCGAGGTTTTGGTTTTCACTTGCATACATACATACATAATCATTTATATAACGGAAGCACATATTAGTGTGTGTGTGAGAATGTTTGTAGAAATTCAGAAAGATACTACGATATGTTACCCAATGCGGCAATTTGATACACAGGTATATACTGCTTGAGACTACGATTGATTCCATTTCAATTTATATATAAAATCGATATTTATCGATTATTTTTGTGTTATCGATAAACTCGATTAAATCTGGGTTTATAAAACATTTTACAATAAACAAAATTTATATAAGAAACGTTAATAATTGCTTAAGTTAGAAAGATATTGAAAAACTATATTAAGACTAGATTGAAACAAATCGTACTAAAAAAATTTAATTAAAAATCGATAACAATTGTTGAAATTTAAAATATATTGATAAACTCGATTAAAATTGGGTCATTAAATTTGCAGCAATAAAATATATTTAGATAAAAATCGATTAATTTTAAGTTTTCGATAAACTCGATTAAAACTAGGTCATTGAAATTTATTATAACAACAAAATATTGGATAAAAGCAATAATAAACGATTATTTTTAAATAATCAGTAAATTCGAAAGAAATTACGTCAATTAAGTTTTACACAAGTGGATATTATTCGATTAATTTTTAAATGGAAAAAATCGATAAACACTACAATGAAATTCTTTGCAAGAAAAATATTCCATTAAAAATCGATAACAATCAAAAAAAATTAAAATGTATCGATAAACTCGTTTAAAACTTGTTTTCGGTGCAATAAAATATATTTAGATGAAAATCGATTAATTTTAAATTTACGATAAACTAGATTTAAACTATGTGAATGAAATTTACTACAGCGAAAAAAAGATAGAAATGATAATAATCGATTATTTTTGAATATTCAGTAAACTTGAATAGAGCCATGTCAAATAAATTGTATACAAATCGAATTCATTAGATTAATTTTGAAATATATTTACAAAATTGAAAAAAAAGTGGTCAATAAAATTTTTTGCAATAAAAAATATTAAACGATAATCGATTAAATTTGAAATACATCGATAAACTAGATTAAACTGCGTTGCAACCAAACATCAGATAAAAATCAATTAAATTTGGAACATATCGATCAAATCGATTAAAATCGATAGCAATCGATTAAAATTGTAAGATATCGATAAACTTTGTTACAACTCGATCACAATATTTTTTAAATAAATACCTTAGAGTATTATATATTATCAGATTGATCTTGAGCTACATATGCTTACATCAGACAAATGTACATACATACATACATACGAAGTATATCTTCAAAGCTTAAAAACCTAGAGCTTTCAACAGAAGTACATCTTCGCGAAACTTAAAAACCTAGAGCTTTCAACAGAAGTACATTTTCAAAGCTTAAAAACCTATAGCTTTCAAAGGAAGTACATCTTCAAAGTTGAAAAACATAAAGCTTTCAAACGAAGTATATCTTCAAAGCTTAAAAACCTAGAGCTTTCAAACGAAGTACATCTTCAAAGCTTAAAAACCTAAAGCTTTCACACGAAGTACATCTTCAAAGCTTAAAAACCTAGAGCTTTCAAACGAAGTATATCTTCAAATCTTAAAAACCTAGAGCTTTCAAACGAAGTACATCTTCAAAGCTTAAAAACCTAGAGCTTTCACACGAAATACATCTTCAAAGCTTATAAACCCAGAGCTTTTAAAGGAAGTATATCTTCAAAGCTTAAAACCCTAGAGCTTTCAAACGAAGTACATCTTCAAAGCTTATAAACCCAGAGCACTCAACAGAAGTACATCTTCAAAGCTTAAAAACTTAAAGCTTTCACACGAAGTACATCTACAAGTATAAAGCTTAAAAACCGACTGATGGAAAAATAAATTACTTTTCGTGGCATAGCAACACAATTCGAAATTTCCTACTGTGATGGCAAAGGCTGATTGCTTTATTTTTTGCTTTCTTCTTTCTTCAATATGTCTGCATTTTTATATCAGAATGATCTCGCGGGCAAACTTTGAACGTTCTCTGCTGGTAAGCGCAATTTTTTATAAATTTTTACAAGCGCACAGACATATACACACATCCATACGTACAAACATATATACATACATATTGCCATTGGTATATACTTAGGTACACCCGACCTCCGGCGGGACTCAGCTTTGCTTATTTTTCAATTCGCTCAGGTGGACAAAGTGCATTTTTCTCTCATCTAACGGCATATATTTGTAATAATGAAGTTTTGTGTTTATAACGGCATTTATATATAAAAATGTCTGCAGGTGTGTGTGTGTGCGTCACAATCGCTTAAGGCATTGCGATATGGTCTATAATTTATTTTCAGCTGACCACTGCTAGACATCTGTCTTAGTGGATTTGCACCTTTCTCAACGGCGTGGCAAGTGCGGTGAGGTGTCAAGAAAGGCATAAAGAAAGGGTTGGTGATTTATTTTATTTTTTTTTTTATTTTTTTTAGACTTGAATTTTTTGCTGCCTCAGCTCGCTGTAGCTCCAAGTGTATTTATCATTTAAATAGCGGTAATTTTTTGCAGGTAATGTTATGGGCTATATGTATGTATATGAGTGTATGTGGATATGTGGATATGACTATATGTGTGTATATAGATTAACTGTATGTACATATATGAAAGTGTATCCGTATTCGTATAAGTAGTACCCACACACACATATAAAACTCATAAATCCGCCATTTTCTTGCGACGCGAAATATGAAACTGCCCTCTGTCCATAATCAAAATTGAGCTGAGGCACCCTCATAATGCTTATGAAATTACATAACCGCAAAAAATATGACTGTTTCCCTTTCACATAACCTCAAAAAGAAAATTTTCAACCAATCATGCGGCATTACCACGCCTTACGATTGCGCAAGCCAGCCCGCAAGTCATAGCTGGCATAACGGAATATGCTATCATAATCCATAACCTTTTTATATTTCACTCATATACAAGAAAAACAAATGAAATTCATAAAATAACACACATACACACAAAGAAGGAAGTATGTATGTGTATAACTACACCAAATCCACCACTCGACTATATTTTCCCCACACCACACTTCCCTATATTCTCCCACCCACAATGAGCGCATAAAGTTGGCCTGTTATGATTTCATATTACAACCCACAATCAGAGCAGCAACAACAAAAACGTCAATATTAACAACAAAAACTACAACAACGTAGGGCAAGCACTGTAATAACGGCAGATAAGGCAAACGACAGTGAAAAGCAGTCGTGCAATCGTGCAGCAACCACCAATTTTCCTCTGGGCATGTGGGTGAGAAGCAAGCCAGCAGAGCGGGGGGAGGTGAGGTAACATTGTGAGCACCCACAGTTCAACGTAGAGAAAGTCTGTACTTGTGTGTGTGTGTGTGTGAAAACTACCCTCATGCGGTCACTGATATGCTACATTTATATATATACTATATACATATGTGTGTTTGCTAAGAACAACTACACCAACAACAGTGGTTGAGCAATAAACGTGAGTCAAACGTAGAAAAATGTCAATAACAACGAAAGCTAAACGAAGGCAAAGGCGAGACGGCACCCAATTATAATGGCATAAATGTGCTGGCTGGCAGGAAGGCAGGCGAGTGAGGGGCTTAGATGGCAAGCGTAATGCGATATGTGGCTGGGGTGGAGCGGAAGGATGTGGAGAGCAATGAAAACGGATAGATATGAGCAGAATTTTATATTTCAATGCGAATTATTTTTATATATTTATTTATGTGTGTTTATGGCAAATTATCTGTATATAGGAGATGTTTGAGAAGTTCGGTCACAATGAGCGTGTAGGGTATTAGAAGCAATTATTTTGCTGCAATTAAAGAAGTTTTTACTCAGATTAATAAGATTTTTTTTAAGTGTCAGTTTGCAATTTGTATATATCTTTATATATAAGAAGTACTTGTCATGTAGTTTGTCCGCGAAGAACTTCCAAACTACTGAACCGATTTTAGTAAAATTTAGCACACTGTGTCCAGTTCGAACCAACTTAAAAAATAGGTTAAAACAATTCATAAATAAAGAATACAGTGAAAGCTCTCTTAAATGGACGCCCTATTAAGCGGACATCTCCAATAACCATGCACATTGTTGATGTTTATTAAGTACAATCTATTAGGCGGACAACTCTTACTAAGTGGACTGGTAACCAGACACCGAAAAAGCAGCCCTAAATTCGGTATTTTTTCAAATGAAATTTATTTATACGAACATATTCAAAATTAAACCTCAAGTACAGTCTCTAGGATTCTTAGTCCGACAAAAACGTTTTCGCCTTTATTTCACCTTGATCCTGAATCAAAACAATAGGCTGGTTGTTCAGCTTCGAAACGAGTTCGTGTTCGGAAATCTGCCAAAAAGGTTATGGCATCAGTTTTTTGGGATGCGAGAGGAAATTTTGTTTGTGAATTACTTGCAAACTATTGAAAGCTTTTGGAATAGTTGAAGGAAAAAATTCGTGGAAAAAGACCCGGTTTGCAGAGGAAAAAAATCGTTTTTCATCAGAACAATGCACCGTGTCACAGGAGCATTTTGGCAATGGCAAAAATCCATGAATTAAAGTTCGAATTGTTGGGTCATTCGCCGTATTCATCAGATTTGGCCCCCAGCGACATCCATTTATTTCCAGAACTCAAAAAATTTATGCATGGCAAGCATTTTTCATCAAATGAAGAGGTCGGCTGTTGAAGCATATTTTGCAGACCTTCCGGATTCTCCGAATGGGATCCACAGACTGAAGGATCGTTGGAGCAAGTGTATTAATATTCAGGGTGATTATACTGAATATTAAGTGTATTTGAATAATAAAGTGTATTTTGAATCATAAAATTATGCTTTTCTTATCAAACGACAAAACTTATTGAACAACCTGGTATGATCCCAATCGGATCAAGGTAAAGATTTTTGATCATTACTCGTTTAAGTTGCCACATATGGGGTTTTATTATGCCTTTACTCTTAACCAAAAGTACGAATCACATTTTATAAAATCTACTCTTAGACAGACAATAAGGAATTTAATGACCAATTTGATTCCGAAGGTTAAAGTTTTGAATATGTTACGCCTTTCGAATGACTCTTTCGATTATTTCCATATCGGTTGTTAACAACCGTAAGGCGAACAAAAATATTACACGTACCAATAAAAAAAATAACTGCTATACTCAGAGGCAACATGTTGCAAGAGTATAAAAACTATACTCGTACATAATATAAAAGCGTTTTACAACCTTGACTAAAATTGATTAAATTCTGTTCATACAAATAAAAATGACCAAGGCACATAAAATCTACACATCATAAACAAGTCATAAGACAATGCCAACACAAATCATGTTTGATGAAATTCACAATATCCATCATAGCATGCATGTTTTATATGGGCCTTGCCCCATAGTAAAGTTGTCCAGTCAGCAAATAAAATTCTTGCTATGCAAGGAAAGAACATGTATTTATATGTATGCTCCGTAAATTATTCCAGAAGAGCCGTATACAGGTATATACATATTTATATGAATATTATAAGCAACTACGTAGTAGATGTATTTTTCCATGAAGGTAGTGCGTCGTAAGTAAATATAATAACTTTTGTGATGTTTTCTTTTTATTTTCCTTACGAAGTTTAATTCACTTGTCAAGAAATGTACAAAGAAGCAATAAACATACAAACATATCCTAAACCGACTACGAAAGGGTATGATATGATATGATTTTATGTGTTGCTTTCCCAGATTTTTATGCAAAGAAAGTTTAGGTTATGTTATACTGACCGACAGTCACACCAAAAGTAGACCTACTGGTCTTTAGTAATGCCAGATGGAGGTACAGTTTAATTTGAGCTGAAATAGTCGTCATACAGAACATCAACGCCTTTTCCGAACCTTAAGAGCGACTTGATATCTAATTTTGATAATTTATCTAGTATCACCTTGAACTAAGAAGCTCGTAGATATCTAAGACGAGTTCTAGATAATGCTGAACAGAAGCATTGGAGGAGTTCCAGCATCTCTCTCATGCCTACTTCGTGACTTATGACCCATCTGACTCACATGTGATGCCAGTAGGTTGTTACCTACCATTAGAGAACATCCGTCCTGCAGTCTTTTCTAGACCATGTGAGTCATGCTTTTTGCATGGGTGCTTTTAGCCAGAGAAAAGTGTTGAACATTATGAGATAAAGAATTGCTGAAGTTCAGTAAACCAATTCCAATAAAATATTGAAATAAGGATTCTATTTTATCAAAATTTTTACACAAATCCTTCAGTGAGAACTCTGCGATCCCAGAAAACACGCCTAGGCTCCATTCATACAACACTGTAGATAAATAACCATGGAAGAACTTGACTCCGATCTTTCAACTTTTATGGCAACTATATGCTATAGTGGCACAATTCTTTCAAAGGTTGTAGCGTTATCTAGATATAGATTATTAAAAAGTTTTGTGAAGATATCTGGTCAAATGAAGAAGTTTTTCATACAAGCACTTTATTCCGATTAATCAGTTTGTATGACAGCTGTACGCTATAATGGCAGGATATCGGCGGGTCTAACAAATGAGCAACTTCTTGGGGAGAAAAGGACATGTGTCAGATCCATGTGTGAAGTGCTGTGGGTCTAGTTCCATATATACATACAGACAGACGGACATGGCTAAATCGAGTTAATTCGTCACGCCGATTATTTATACATATATAGTCGAAGACCCGCTTCCTCCCTGGTGTTTCAGACTTGGTGGAAAACTTAATATACCCTGGTCAAAGTATAAATAAGGATGGAGGAGGTTCTCCATCCTGGTATGAACGGACTTATTACAGTCAGTTAAATGCCTAGTATAGCTTCACTGAAGGCTCTAAAGGCCGAAGCTTGAAGCTTAACCGGAAATGAGTATATTTTGGCAACGTATTGAATACAAATATAGTATGACCAGTTACAGAGCCATTTTGAAGGTTTCGTGGTATCCTCATACGAATACGGAGGTAATATCTCCGGTATGTCAAGTGAAATATTCTAACACCCTGGGGATACCAAGCAAACCTGATCTCATATTTATTCTTCTTCTTCTTTAGCACCGCAACCGTGGGTCGGTCTGGCCCGATAACACGAAACTTGGTCTTAGTCTTTCTATTCTTTTCTGGCTTCTGTTGTCCACACATGTGTCACGATCGGAAGAGCTTTTCGCTAGAACAACATCCATCATACAAACGACTTGGCCTAACCATTCATTGGATTTTTATGCTTGGCCGGTAGCACTCATACAGTTCGTGGCTCCACCTTCTATGATATTCATCTCTCACTATGACAGCGCCAAAGCTCTTGCGGAGAACAGTTGACCCAAATGCCCATTGTCGGTATTTCTGCACCTTATATTAGGATGGAAATAATGAGAGACATATAGAGCCTAATTATACTCTCGCAACAAAGTTGCTAAAGAGAGTATTATAGTTTTGTTCACATAACGGTTGTTTTGTAAGTCCTAATACTAAAAGAGTCAGATATAGGGTTATATATACCAAAGTGATCAGGGTGACGAGTAGAGTTGAAATCCGGATGTCTGTCTGTCCGTCCGTCCGTCTGTCCGTCCGTCCGTCCGTGCAATCTGTAACTTGAGTAAAAATTGAGATATCGTGATGAAACTTGGTACACGTATTTCTTGGCTCCATAGGAAGGTTAAGTTCGAAGATGGGCAAAATCGGCCCACTGCCACGCCCACAAAATGGCGGAAACCGAAAACCTATAAAGTGTCATAACTAACCAATAAATAAAGGTATTAAAGTGAAAATTGGCACGAAGGATGGCATTAGGGAGGGGCATATTTGGACGTAATTTTTTTTTGGAAAAGTGGGCGTGGCCCCGCCCCTACTAAGTTTTTGTATATATCTCGGAAACTACTATAGCTATGTCAACCAAACTCTATAGGGTTGTTTCTTTCAGGCATTTCCATATACAGTTCAAAAATCGGATAATAACCACGCCCACCTCCCATACAAAGGTTATGTTGAAAGTCACTAAAAGTGCGTTAACCGACTAACAAAAAACCTTAGAAACACTAAATTTTACCGAAGAAATGGCAAAAGGAAGCTGCACTCAGGCTTCTTTTAAAAATTGAAAATGGGCGTGGCGTCGCCCACTTATGGACCAAAAACCGTATCTCAGGAACTACTCGACCGATTTCAATGAAATTCGGTATATAATACTTTTTTAACACCCTGATGACATGTACGAAATATGGAGGAAATCGGTTCACAAACACGCCTTCTTCCAATATAACGCTATTTTGAATTCTATCTGATGCCTTCTCTGTATAGTACAATATATACATTAGGAACCAAAATAGAAAAATATGTAAATGGCGGATAATGAAATCTCGATTATCACTTTATCATGCGAGAGTATAAAATGTTCGGTGACACCCGAACTTAGCTAGTTAGTGCAGATGAGCGGAATCTGCATCCCAATTGTCTACCCATTCCATAATGGCATCTAACGGAAAGAATTATTCTGCGCTTAAAGTTTTTCAAAATTCGGGAACACAAAGACTTAACTGTAAGGTTCAGCCGAATCCGCATTATGATATTGTACAATTTAACAACAAACACTATGAACTAATATAAAAGAAATTTTGTTTCTCGAGAAATCTTCACTTCAGCGATTCGAAGCTCTCAGGGCGCATTAAATCAACTTCATTTCCTTTCAATCAAAATTGCTTCATTTTTTACAACAAATATCGCGCACACAAAATTACATATTTGTAAAATTTCATTCCATTTACGGAAAGTAACTGAAAAACTACAACAAACTACACCCAAGTCGCCATTTTCTGCATTTTTCAAAGCAACTTTTTGTGGTGGTTATCAAATTGATTTGATTTCATTTCATTTTTTCTCATATTCCTTGTATACCTATATTATATAATGCAAGTATTATAAGCGCAAGTGAACCAATAACCGGCGACGAGGACGTCTATAGAATTGCGGCCATTAAAATGCGATTGGTCAGAGGAATCTATTGTGGAAAGAATATGGATGAAAAGAAAAAATGATATAGAAAGAGCGGAAGGTGAGTAAGGTGAGACACTGGGAGCGTGAGACAAGGCAGAGGTGCACCGAAGATGGCAGGTGACGCGCAGATCAAGTGAACTGTTTGTGGTGACCTCGCTCACCTCGGCATAACGGTGAAAGCTGGCGACCACAGACGGCACAACAACAGCAGCAACAACTGCAGCCGTAAAAATTCACGGCTGGTGTGCTTGCCGGTGAGTGCTGCCACCGACCAAGGTGTTTCACAATTCTGATATATTTATAGTGACTAAGTATATATTTCGCATGAAGCACGTTTGCCACCGCTCACCAGCGCTCTCCCCGCTGCTTGGCTTTTGTATCAGCGTTTAACTTTCTTTCATTTCAGCGTCTATTGTTGGCGCGTTGCGCGCCTTTATTGCCACTTCAATCACATTTGTACGCCAAAGAGCGCTGCTGCCAATGTTGCAAGTATGTAGTGTATGTTGCATGCAACATTCAAGTATTTTTGGTATTTTCAAAATGAGAAATTCTTATCGATGATTGAAAGATTGCGCGCGACTGCTCAAAGCTTGCGGCTGCTCATGCATACACACACACGTGCATATGTATATGTGTATATGTGGGGCGGGCAAGCTAACAGGCAGACCATTGGTCACGTACCACCGATATGTGTATGTGTGTGGCATGTTTATTTATTTCATATATCAGCCAACATTTCATATAAAAAATACAATCGAAAAGATAAAATATATTCGCTTTTATTGTATTTCTCCCGTGGGGTATTAATGCCTCATATATACACCACTACACTCACACACACATACAATAGTATGCCATCAATACATCCGTGCCAAAGCGACGCTTACATTCAAACAACCCGTTCTTCGTCCCACCCACCCACGTACACCCATAAAAACATATGCTCCTACCCTTTCTCCCAAGCTCACCGTTATATTCTGTCAATATTATTGGTAAGTTGAAATGAAAACTTCTTCCATGTGCACCTTTTTTGCTGGCATTATTTCCAATTCCATTTTTATCATTTTTCCATACTTTTTATTTTATCTTTTTATGCTCCACACGTGTATCTACATGATGTTGTAATGAAAAACAACAACACATTAACACAAATAAAGCTTACTGTATTTTATGCGCAATATTTCAACTCCCCCTCCATAACAACAACAATTCAAAACCGACTTGTGAAATTAGATGGACTCAGCTCTAAGTAAAAAATTTACAATTTCTAAGAAAAAAAAACCGATTTATATGCATCAAAACTAGTTACTTTGAAAACTAGTTTATTATCAACTAGTTGTTTTTAGAACTAGCCTTATTTGCAACTATGTAGTTACAATCAAAACTAGTTACATTTAAACTAGCTACTTTGAAACTAGATACAATTGTAACAAATTACAATTAGAACTAGTTGCATTTGGACTAGCTACTTCTGGAATTAGTTACTTTTGAAACTAGTTACTTTGCAACTAGTTACATAGGAAGGAGTTGATTAACAGTTTCTTGCATAATCGTCAAGATTTGTTTTGCTTTTAGTGAATTTAAAAACATTTATTTCGCATACTTTTTCTATTTTGCTTCCTCTTCATAGCACTTTGGCAAATTGTTTACACTGGCTTAACTGCTTATTTGGCTATCCGGAAAGTAATAGGACCGAATCGATTTAAAAAAAATTATTGAACCAACCATTCTTCTTACATTCTTATATTACATTGTGAAATAAACGAAATCGGACAACAACCACGCCTACTTCCCATATAGCACAATTTTCAATTCAGTGAGTGACACCTAATGACCAAAAATAGTTCAAATCCAATAAAAACTGTTCTACTCCCCAGGTACCGAATATTTAAACTCCGGTACCTATAGTTTTTTGATCGAAAATGTCAGTCAACGTGTGATATACAACTGAAATTAAGGGATCCTTCCTTCTCTTATAATGGTATGTCTGTATATCTGTTGAATCGGACCATTAATGGAAGCCTTAGCATCTATAGACTTGATATAAAGATTTTCAAACTTCCAGGTGACTTCGTACCGTATACATCGGCCAATACGTGAGTTATCTCAATGAAAATAAGAAAGTTTGTTTTATCTATAACAGTGTACCTTTGTACCTAAAATTGATATGTTTTGAGCGAAAACTTGGCCTGGCCCCTATATAACTAATATCAGGATTTTACTCTATATGATTGGTTTTGTATCTTAAAGTATTTCCCTGGCTTCAATTCTTCGGTTCGGTTACACCCGACATTAGCCCTTCCTTATTTGTTTATTTATTTATTTTTTTTTTTGTAGCTTCAGTGCCAGTGGCACAGAGGATCATATAGGAAGTTCGTGACTTAAATATAGCGCATCTCATAAACTATTGGAGCGATCTCACCAAAATAATAGGAAAAAATAATAACCACGATTACCACCCTATAATACCACATAAAGTATTTAAAGCAAAATGTCAAAATTGTAAACTGACGGTGAGCAACACCAAAAGCTCCGTCTCCGAGCCGTTCGATCAAACGAGGTTTCAAACAAGGCGACTTGCTATCGTGCGATTTCTTTATTCTACTACTGGAGCAAATAATTCGAGCTGCATAGACATAGTTCCGCGAATTAAGAGACAGCGGCTAAGCTAACTACATCATGTCGTTCGAATGGATGAAAACACTTCAGTTCTGAGAGTATTCCCGCCGAGGGAAGCAGAGGAAGAAGACCTCCACTCCGGTGGAAATACCTCGTGGAGGTGGACCTAGGTAGCTACACTTGGAATCCGAGATCGCGTTAAAGACAAACTGCTATTTGAATGATTATCAACCTCTACTGACGAGGGCCATGTACAAAAAAATCAAATATTTGGTGCTTGTTGTCGACTGACGAAAATAATTTGACTCAGCTGAAACCATCTAAAAGAATGTTTTTTTGTCTGAAACGCGTCAAGTCTTGATTGGAGCAAAAACGCTCTATTAAACATTATGTCAAACTGCATTAGGTCTTCATGACTTTTTTGCCAAAAACTCGACTCGCATCGTTCCGCAAACCGCGTATTTGTCTGATTTGGCTCCGTGCGATCGATCCAGAGACTTTGGGGTTAGCAAAATGCTAAAAAGGCTACTAGTCAATTGCGCTGCAGTAAAAATCCTACAACTCAACAAACCAATCAGTTCAACGAACAGCCAGTCTAAACAACCGAGGACGTCCCGCATTTGACTTTTTTCCTCTTGGTCTGTCCATTTATCTGGTTCGCTCAAAGATTTTTATGATTCTTCCAATTCCTGCTGCTGTATTTTCTTGCTTTATATATAAGTGTGTGTGATTTCACATTTGTAGTTCTTCATATTTTATGAGCCTTGGCTTTTTCATCATTCTGTTGGTGCCTTCATTAATCCGTTGTGAAAAGGTGTTCTGCATCTATCCAGGCACCTGCTCCACCATTTTTAGGCGCTTTATACATACACATACATATATAAATATATATCCTTCCATATACTTTATTTCCGATTCTAAATAAATAAATGTAAATGTATTTTTAGCACCTATTTATGCTCTGCTGTCTTCGCTACAGCAAATTCCTCCAAGCTGTCCTTTGTTGGTTATAAAAATATTTCATTCGATTTTTCATTTTCCAAAGTCAACGCTGCAATTTATATCTGCGCTTACTTTCTACCGTCGAACTTACTCACTTCGCTACACAATTTTTCTCTTCTTTCTGTTTTATTATTTATTTTATTTTTCAGTTTGCACTTTCTTATGGTGTCTGTTTACCTCCACCGTTGCCAGCTATAAATTTTATTCTTTTTCATTTATCCTTTATGTATTTCTAGTCCGAGTGCCATATTTCTTTTCTTATTTTCGTTTTGCTATATTTTTACTTCCGCCGCAACCGCATGGTTTCTCATTTTTCTGTCAACTCATGCACGGCTTCAGCTCGGCTCCTCTGCCTTTGCTCCGACTGCGTACTCCACAAGTCCCTGCCACCATTTCATTTCTTATCTGCCATTTGCCATTTTTATTTTATCATTTTATTTATGTATTTCGTATTCTACGCCAGAGCTTCATAACTTCGTGCTGACCCCACTCATATGAAGGTAGTGTGTTTGTGGCTGGGGCTGGTTGGTTGGCTGACGCTCGGTTCATCCATTCAGGAAGTAAAAATGCGCTGCAGAAAAATCGCCAGGATATTACGTTGTTATATCAGGCATGCTTTGTATCGGAACGTTGGAATGAAGAAACGTGCGAAAAAAGGAATGGATGGTCAACATTAAATGCAGCAAGTTTGTTTGTATTGATTTATGAGCGTGTAAGTATGGATTCTCTTTTCAACCCGCTCGGAAATATTCAGCACCATCTAATGTAGCTTATGAGCGGAAGTTAGGGTTATCTTTTCGCCTTGGAGCAGTATTACAAACTAAATAACGTTAAAGGCGGTTCAAAGCTGGCCAGGATTGCGTTAAAGACGAATCGAGCTCTGTACGATTACAAACCAGTTGAGGAGAGCCTTATATCAAAGAATTGGTGGTATTAAAGATCATGACAAGCTCTGTCGAGAGACGATATTAACTAAATATCAAGCTCACGATCCCCTAGGGGAAGGAAATTACATTAGGCAAGAAATCAAGAATCTTTACTTCTTCTAAATATTGTCAGACGATCTTTTTAAATGACAAGCTTGTTAGAAACACAATAATAAATAATAACGATCGACGAAGGGAATTAATATGTGAACTAAGAAGTGAAGGATGGCGGCATGTTTAGAAATTCACGCAAATGAGAAAAGTTCTCTGAGCGCCATTCACTTGGGAGTGGCTAGAAACGATTATTTTACATATGGCTCAAGCAGGTCACGACTTCCGGTCTCAGACCAAGTGACCTCTGGGTAGCCAAAGAACATCCGTTTGAAGGCGAGCTTAAATGAGAACACGAATCATCCCTCTCCAGGGTTGGATTTGGGTTTGGAACCCACCATGTAAGAAACGCCTCAGCTGAGGCCAACATCTGATGAATCAACGTTATGAGTTTTCGAGAGAAAGGTTCTGCGAAAGATGTATGGTCCCCAGCGCTTTGGCAACTGCGAGTATCGCATTCAATGGAACGATTAACTGTACAAGATATACGACGACGTTAACATAGTTCAGCGAATTAAGAGACGGCGGTTACGCTGGCCAGGTCATGTCGCCCGTATGAATGAAAACACAGTATCTCTGAAAGTACTCGACGCAGTACCCGCCGAGGGAAGTAGAGGAAGAGGAAGACCTCCACTCTGTTGGAAAGACCGGATATACAGTTTCCGCTCAGCTCTTTCAACATTCGGACAAATTCTGCTTAGGAAGAAGTTAGGTAGCAGATATCATGTCGAATTAAATATCTAAAAATACCAAATTCATGGAATAAAACTAGTTCCTCACTCAAGAAACTCTGCGTTGCGTGGATACTTAGTTACAATTTTGTTATTTAGACCTAAGAAAGACTAAACCAGTGTGAGTGACGTAGCCGCCGATATCTCGCTCTACACCCATTACAAATCGGACCCCGACGAAATTATTGGATTATTACGAAAGTACTTTCAAGAATTCCGGGAAAAAAGAATATATGAAAAGCATATGAAGCTTGATAGTCGGCTGATCTAACGAAAATAAGTCTTCTTGAACGTCATATCTTTAAAGTAAGGACCGAAAGAAATCCGAAAACCAAAATTATCAATAAATAGTATTCTGGAACGCCACATCGTTAGAGCAAAGACCGTAAGAACCCCGAACAGCTGCATAGTTCCTACTGACCCACAAAATAATCTATTAAATTATTTTTTCTTCTTATCCAACGTATTTATATTTCATTTCGTTCACCGGAGGGGCATACAAACACAAACGGACACTGGTCAGCGGTGAGGCAACCCAAGCAATGGCAACCTGAGAAAGCACGTCGGGCAAAACATGGAAAAAATACAAAAGAAAAGCAAATGAAAGGAAAAAATCGAAACGAGGTAATGAAATAAAAAAGAAGCTAAGGTAGAGAATATTTCAAGCTAACCACCTTGAGCGCCAACGGAGCCACATACATATAACGGGACGCAAGTGGGTGTTCTTGTGTGTGTGTGTATGTTTGGTGGTCAAACGAAGCGAAATGCAACACTGGGGGCGCAGATAGAAATATGAACATTGGAACGACTGACCACGTAGCAGAAGCACACACACACACATACAAACAGAGAGTGGGTGGTAATAATATATGGCGCTTATATTGGGGTGTATGTGTGTGTGTGTGGCTATCGTTATGGGGATGTTTATTTGAACTTTTATAACAATGTTGCTACGTTTACGTGGCGCATTACAGAAGGTACGCCTTCCAACATGCGAAAAATATACAACGGACACATAAATATATAACGGTTTGCGCTGCTAGTTGTGTGTATGCGGGTTTGTATGAATACTTTATGAATGGGTGTGCGTTGGGTGGGCCAAATGTACGTGGCTGAAATATGATGTCATACTTTTATTAGTTGCTTTACTCCACCCAGAACGGTAAATATGTACTTGAGTACATACACACAAACGAACATGTACATATGTATATATTTATATCTACTTCACACTGCCAAGCAGCTTGCTTATGCGAGAAATAGTTCCTTCATTTTGAGATATCGATCTGAAATTTTGTGTACGCTCCTGTTTTTACAAGACGCATCTCATTTGGCGGAAACGTCGATATCGAACCGCTGTAGCATATAGCTGGCATACAAACTGAACGATCAAAATCAAGTCCTTGTAAGGAAAACTTTTTTATTTGACAAGATATCTTTACGAAATTCGGCATCGAGAATTGTCCACGGCAATGCTACAATATCCGAACAAATTGTTCAGATCGGACCACTACAGATTATAGCTGTCATACAAACTGAACGAGCAAAATCAAGTCCTTGCAAGGAAAACTTTTTTATTTGACAAGATATCTTTACGAAATTTGACTTAGAACATTTTTCAAGAATATTTGTACAATCTGCGAAGAAATGTTACATATCTGACCACTATAGCATATAGCTGTCATACAAACTGGACGAAAAAATCGAGTTCTTGTTAGGAAAATTTTTTTATTTGACGAGATATTTTCACGAAATTTGGCACGGAAAATTGTCAAAGGCAGTGCTACAATATCCGAACAAATTTTTCAGATCGGATCACTATAGCATATAGCAGCCATACAAACTGAACGAGTCAAATAAAATTCTTGTAAGAAAAACTTTTTTATTTGATGAGATATCTTCACGAAATTTGGCATGGAGTATTATCCAAGGCATCGCCACAATTTCCGAAGAAATTGTTCAGATCGAAGTACTATAGCATATAGCTGTCATACAATTTGACGCATCAAAATCAAGCTAACAATATTTTCACACACTTCTATGCTTAGAAAACATAAACAGGTGAAGGGTATTATAGCGCCGTTAGAATCCAAGTTAACTTTTTTTCTTGTTATATCACTACTTTCTTACTTTATATACAAATATATGATTTAGCTGTGGTTTATAGCTTCAAATGGTATGGAGTGACTAGTATGAGCGTACAGTGACACACACATAAACAAACATATTTATGAACTACCCATCGGTACACCCACTAGCGCTGCCTTTCACCTATAATTTTGTGTTTCCTTTTAGCTTTCTTTTTCATTTCCACATTTTTTCGCTTAAACTCATGCTCGCTTTTTGTCCAGTCGCCGCACTCACTGACCGCAGCAGCACTTGTGTGAATTGTAGCATGTGCAACAGTGCGTATAATTTTATTGTATTTGAACATAAAGTATTATACGAGTATTATATATTGCACTTAGGTTTGAGCACATAAACCCCACTACTCCGCTATATGCTTTATATGTGTATGGGTAGATATATAGTTAACAACTTTTATGGCATTGCTGGCTGACCTCTACCCTAAATATACAGAAAAAGTATGCCCAGGAAAGAGAAGTAGGGTACATACATGAAAATATGTATATACTATATATAGTATATAATAGAAATTTTCATTTATGGCAATGGCAATTGTCAAACCGCGTTATTTATGTTCATTATATGTATATAATACATTTGCAATAAAAATGAGTCAGAAAATTTTTAATCTCCTGATATCAGAAAATAAGTAATTTGAATGCAACACTGCAATATGACTAAGTCAGCTAAGTTTTTGTCTTTAGGGGCAAACCCAATTTGCAGGATAGAGTTTTTTCAGAACTTTGTAATAGCATTAGACGCTATGTTTTCGGCGTGCACATCACCAAAAACCTTTCAGGAAAAACGTTTACCATTTGGAGGTATTGGCTCCAATCTAGTAATAAAAACTTTCAAGTATTCAGAAATCTGTTAGAGTGGTGGGGTTACATATATGAATCTCTATCTCCCTAATCGCTAAAAGCTATAAAAAGAAATTATATGACATAAGTTTAAGATATTAATAACTCTAGTAAAAATTGACCCTTGCAAATCCGAAAACCAATAGAATTTTTCAAAGTCTTGTTTTATTTTTTATTAGAGTACTGATAATTTTACAAATTATAAATAACATTATGCAAATATTACATTTCTGTAAAGAATCTGGTTCACGCGCTTCGCTCTTAAGGTTTCAACATTAGTTGACTGCGGAGCGGCTATTCGTCCACTATCGTACGACCAATTCGCAACTTTTTCAATTCGGCCGGAATAACCCGAATTTATCGGAAATGTTACGTCTTTCGGAGATTCGACGACTTTAGACTTGAGAGAAAATATCTAAAGGCGTTAATCGCTCTAGCTGAGGTGTCCTTTTCTTGAGAAACCGCCGAAGTTTTCCTGACAGGCATCTGCGACCGCGTAGTGTGGCATGGTAGCGCCATGTAAAATACATGTCGAGAGGTTGCTTAAATCCATTTTTGGCCAGAACATGTACAAGTACAGCTTTTTCACGTATAAATGCCGCAAAAACGTTCTCAAGGCACATCGCTAATCATTTTTGAATTGAATCTTGAAAAGTTAAAAGATCCCAAACGTTTTTAGCCAAAAGGTTATCGCTTCAGCGAGATTGGGAAATTTTTGGCATTTCTATTCCTTAAATTTTCTCTGTAAACAAGCATATTTGCCACTTTTGGGACGAAGATTCATGCCCGGTAACTGAGAATCAACGTAGCTGTCACTTCATGAGAAATGTCAAAGCATACTGAGTTTCTTGTGACACCGGTAGACAATCATCGGTGCTCGTATTCTTCAAAAAATTGCTTTTATCGGAACGATCTGCAACTGCTATATGTCTAGCTGTTATGGCACTTATCCATGATACAGTACTATTTCGGGATAGCCTGCAACAAACAGAGCCCAACGTGATCTCCGTGGACTTAGGAGTGTTGGTTTCAACAAACTTCCAATTCACCTCCCAGATTCATCTGCAACTGCTTTTCAATCCGATAGCATTTAATTTATGTATAGTAGGCCAGCCAGCATTTTTGTAATTCGAAAAAATTGTCACCTAAAAAAGGCCAGTGAAGCTATAATGCGAATACTGTCTAATCGTTAGCTCGGTAAGTGGAAGAAACCCAAACGCGCACTTTTTAGTTGTAAAGACATCTCCCTAATCGTTTCAATATGACACCAATTTATTTTGTTTGTCAGAAATAATTGCATCAAAAGATCAGGAGAGGAAATCAGGTCCAGGGTGAAGGTACAATATGGACTATGCTTATTGCTCATAAAGTCGGATAACTCTAACAAAAAATAATGCATTTCATTTGTCCGTCATAGCTATTTGGGAACCCGATTGTAAAATTAATTAGAATCTCAACTGAGAATCGACAAGAATTTTCGGTGCCAAATAGGTTACCTTCGGTTTGGACTGAGTAGCAATCTTACACGTTCAAGTAAATCATCTCTCAGGAAAGTTCACTTCCGATCTCAACAATTTTCACAAGTCCCGCCTCACCATTCCTACCGTATGTATGGTAGCAGCGTAAAGTGATGAGAAACATCTGATGAGTCATTGGTTTCTATGAGTTTTCGAAAGAAAGGTTCTGCGGAAGATATACGTCCTTTGTGCATTGCAACGACGAATACCGCATATCGATGGAACGATGGGTGTATCGAGATATCGACTACATTGACATAGTTCAGCGAATAAAGAGACAACGTTTGCGCTCTCTACGTCATGTTGTTCGAATGGATGAAAACACTCTAGCTCTGAGAGTATTCGACGCAGTACCGCCCGGGGGAAGTCAAGGTTTAATTGCACTTTTAGTGAAAATCTCTTACAAAGACAGGGAGAAGGACCTGGCTACACTTGGATTCTCGAATGTAGCCCAAATAGCCTGAAAAGGAAGCGGCTCTATAGAGTTTGGTTGAACCATATAAGCGGTAGTATTGAGATATGTACAAAAACCATATGACAGGGGCGGTGTCGATGTTTACTTTACTCAGAAAGAAGACTTGTAATGCGATCCATCTGCCAAAGTTTCACCTCTTAATTTTCATTTATGGCTCAGTTATGATCACTTTATACTATCAAGGTTTCCGCCCTCTTTCGTGAGAAAAAAGAAAGTAAACTGTACAATACAAGATTTTGCAGGCAATTTCGGTGTATTGACTGAGATCAACGCGCACTCGCGCATATCAAGTTTCACTATCAATCACAATTTTCTCACACTTAAGGTTGCACAATGATTTCAAATTGAACGGATTTGAAGATGTAACACCGACCAAGACGCGACTGACAGAGCATTTGCTAAGCGCGAAAGCAGCCGACATCCGGTGTTAACTCAATGCGTAACCAGCGTCGCATTTCGCCGTGGTATATATAAATGTAGGCAAGCATCTGCTTTCAGTATTAGGAATTGAACAAAAGTGCTGTTTAAAAGTGTGAACGTCCGAGTAAACTATTCGTGTGTGCAGTGCTGAAGTGCAACTTGAATTGCGATTTGAAGTATAAAAAATTTACACCATGATACTAATGACATAACAGGTACTCACATTTAAAAATAAAAGCAGTCCAATAGCGCGGACAGCCGAACTTATATGGCCACAATTTTATTTAGCAGATAACCAGCGCCTAGCCGCTTTTAAAAGGGGATATTCAACCGAATACAAAACCAAGTTTTCAGGGAAACGTGTTGAACCGCAACGTTCTGGAGAAAGTTAGCTCAAATCTAGACCATAATAAATAAATTGAGAACAATTTTGGTTATATAAAGCAATTGAAAAAAGTGCTGTTTAAAAGTAACAAAAGTGTTACGTCTCGTTCGGTAAAATCGACAAAGTGCTCGTGTAAGCTTAGTCGAACTATTATCAAAACACGACTTTATACCCAGTTGTCGATAGCGCTTAAATTATTTTCCAGGGTATAGAAATAAACTCCGCACAAAAAAAACGATCTAATGTTCGATGACTGAATGGTGGATTTTTACTGACATCGGTTAAATCCAGCAGCCCCACGAGTTAACGAAAAAAATGCCTTCGACTCAGAAGCTTATGCTCTGACTAAGAAACGCATTTTATCGAATTAACCAAATATTTTCGTATTTGTCTGGATTTTACCAAAATTTTTAAGAGTTGTCTACATACGGACAATACTTGACATGTTACTAATTACATGAATCATTCTCGCGAGCAACGGAGAAAGCTAGGATTGAACCAGGAAGGCGTCTAGGGGTATTGTAAACAGTCGGTGAACACCAGATTTCATCTACTCCCAAACTCTTTACTTGAACTAGCACTTTTATAAGGAAAGAATTGGATACCAAAAATTCACTCAATTTTCCAAATAGGATTCATACCGCAAATAGGATATACTATATCAAGGTTGCCCAGAAGTTCGTAGCACCCAGAAGAAAAATACCGAGATTATAAAATCTAACTATATCGAATAATTTTGCTTGCTGAACAAAATCGATTCACTATGCATCAAAAGATAGCTACTGAGACAGCCCACCAGTGTTGAGCCAAAAGGACGGGATTTAAGGATGAGGAAGCTGTGTGGAGCCTTGGTCATAATCGGAGCCACTCCGAGAAATTCGGTTTAAGGGTTCGCTGAAGTATAATCACAGCGTCTGTTCACCAGAGGTGCGGCTGAGAGCGGGCGTCGGTCTTAAAACAGGCGGCCCGCTATATAAAAGTGTATAAAGCTTTATACTACTCGCGTAGCGAGATTATGGACTGAGTATGGGACCAGCTACGTAGAAACCACTCCCAATGAAACAACAGCCTTGAGTGGAAAAGCCGAATTTTGATGACGACAACAGCTAGCGTAATAAAGACTATAATTTAAGGGTATGCAGCTGGCATGTCCGGTCCCCGGAGTCGATGCCCAGCTAGTTGATGTCCTCGTAAAAGTAAAGGCGGGTATCACCACTGTTCAAGAAGTGCGATGGACGGAACAAGGGCGGAGACGAGTGACATTTACTACAGCAGCCATATAATGGAACGCAAATTCGGTGTGGGATTCACGATGGGAGAAAAACTTAGTCGCCGAGTCCTAGTATTCACTCCGATGGATGGGCGTCTAGCCAAAATCCGCATCAAAGCAAAATTTTTCAACATAACACTGATTTGCAGCTGGAGCCCGGTGGTTTTAAGACCAAAGAAGACATGTTTGGTATAAGAGTCGGAAAATTTAGACTTGTGAAGAATCTCCAGACAAAGTTTCGTGTCTTTACTTACTCAGGGCCCGAAATATGGTTATCTGTAGTACTAGAGCTTGCAGTACATACAGGGCCTGTATGGATCTGGTTTTGAATGAGGACAGGAAGAAATATCTCCTGTCATCAAACCAACAGTAGCTCTACCCTGACGTAAAAAAGAAGTAATGCGTAAAATATACATTGGACGTGAAAAAAAAAACGCGCACCGGTTTTGGCCTCAATTTTGACTCGCACGCGTCGCGGCATAAATGTCATCTGCTTTCATAGCCACCATTGACTTTATCCACTTAAGGTCTGCCAAATTGACTTTCAGGTTGAAATTCAATTGGTTTGACAACAACAAAAAAGTTAAAAAACGACAAGAGTCGCACTGCAAAGCGCGAAATTCGTAGCCGAGCATATGGCCAACGAATGTGGGAAAAATGCGCTGGGATACCAGCAGCCGTTTCGCCCACACAAGGATATTGGAAATATGTAGGCATACAAACGAGTATGAAAGTGCAAATGAATGACTGAAAAGAATAATGCTTTGGAAAAAGTCATAGAAAAGCTGTCTTAAAGTTAACAAAGTGCCGCGTCGTCCGAGGTGTTATTTGCCGCCATTTATGGTGGTATGTGCGCCGCGAGTAAGCAGCACGGGTCTTCAGCGCACTTGCGCTCTAAATAATTTGCTGCTACTTTTAAACCATACGAGCATAATGCGTGCAATGGAGAGGAAACAAATCACTTTTAACGCCGCGAATACCTATAAAATCCTTTCCTTCCTATGCGTGTATGCTTTGAATGTGATTTTTCAAATTCAATCTAAGCTCCTATTTTCAAAAAATTGTCTGGAACACACAATTTTCTGAGCCACATACATATGTAAATGGCACACTCAAGGCATTGGTGTGATAATACGCGCAAAAACGTGAGTTAGTAGTCAAGATTACGCATTAGACCATAAATTTAAAGATAAATGAGAAAATTGTGAGTTTTGTGAGGTGGGAGTGGAACCTGAAAGGAAATGCTAAACAAATCACTGACAGCTTTTTAGGCTAAGAGTTGTCACTAAAGTTTGAAGTCGCCGATATTTAGAAGAAAGATGTACGGAATTCAGACTATAAAATTAGGTTGCTATACGATAAAGTGGCTCAAGTCATAACAAAATTAAGGGTTATCGAATTTACGCTAATAATCCATCTAGTTATTTTTCGCCATAAGTTTAGTTTACACCGGATTTTTATCTGACCAAGGACTATCAGGCAGGATCCCACAAAAATATATGAGAAATGCCTTCGACCACCGAAAACCTGGGGATTTAATTTTATTTGCATGCTTACTTGGAGAGATTATCATAAAACAATTCCGACAAACGTTGACCAACAACACCCGCTCGCATACTAGGACATATGACTACATTGATGAGAATAGCCCAGAAGATATTATTGAAAAAAGCAACAGTTTCCCACAAACTTTTCGAAGGCGGAACGTATAAGAACAGATAAAGAAAGCATCGGCTGCAAGCGCAAGCATTATCAGTTTTATGTGCTCGGTGGCATACAAGGCAGTGTCAGCCGAGCCTTGAACACTTTTTAGGCAAGAATTCGACTAAAGTTCGCGGCAATTTCCAAATGGACTTGATACGCGAATTTATATACTATATTAGGTTTATCCATAGATCAGTTTTTTTGTAGCCAAAGATTAGCAAAAGCTGACATAAAAAGTATAGTAACGGCACTTGAAGGGAAGTGTGAAGAGTTAACGGACGATTCAATCAATACGTTATTTTTCTCCATGAAATTAAAGTATTGGAGGGTTACTAATAGTAATAGCATATAGCTTGTAATGGGGTATGTATGCTGCATGAAAAATAGTAATTAAGACTATACCCAATACCTAAAATTAATGCGCATGGTAACGTGAGTAATTTTATGTGTCAATGCCGAAGCTTAACGCCGTGTTCACTTGGGTAAATGTAAAAAACAACACCGCTTCGCCACTCCGAGAAATGTTACAGGGTTCCTGTATAATATGTGTCCTCACCAGAAGTTGAGAAACTTGAAGGGCTCGACCTAACTAGGCGACCGCTATATAAATGTTAACTGCCTTTATAACGCGTTTTTCTCGTTATGGACTGTGTTTTTTAAGTCGAAACCACTCCCAAATTTTACAAAAGTCTTTGAAAGCCGAAGTTTGATAAACGACTCGCTAGCGTAATGCAGACTTTTCGCATTTAAAACTATTGAAAAAAAGTTCCCCGCGATGCATAGTTGATGTCCTGTAAAAAGTCTTCCAAAAATCACCACTGTTTCAGAAGTGGAGACGGAATTCAAGGCGGAGTTACGATTTTTTACTACAGCAAGGGCACCGGAAATGGCGTAGGATTCACGATGCGTTAATATTTTTAGTCCAAAAACTGCTAATTACGTCCGAATGGATAGCGTCTGCCACTATTGAAAAAAAAAATTCTAATAAGTGATTTCATTTTTGGGTGACGAGCCGTGGTTTTAAGACCAAAAGACATGTTTTTGTATCCGAGTCGGAAACCCATGTTTAATCCCTCACCAAATGTGTACACTGATAGCATAAAACGGTATAAAAAGGATCTGTAGCTTAATTTGATTGAGTTTGTATCAGTTATAGTTGGGCAAAAAATTGTAAGCTTTCATTGAAAATTTCCACAATAACCCATTCTTCGAAATATTTTTTTAAGTTGGTATAACGTCAGTGACACTGTGCCAAATATCACATCAAATAATCCTTAGGTGTTTAGTATACGCTTGTCTTGCTGAAGTACATAAAGGTGCATTCGGCGATTTTTACGATGGTGAAATTATTCAACAATAGAAGTTTATTGAATTCAATGTGCGGAATAAAATTCTTAACAAAGAAGATTTAAACTTCAAATGTAATGTGTGTAAGCAAGTGTTTTCGATTGTACAAATGATCAAATATGAGTCGAGAATACGCGGACGATAATATACGCAGACGACCATCCATCAACTGATCAACAACGCAATAAAAAAAAAAGGAATTGGTATTGAGAATCGACGATAGAATAGTCAGAGATATGCTTACGGCATCATTGAATATATTAAGGATCCGTGAAAACCATTATGGAAGCTGATCATTGGCGCCCGCGAGTAAGAAAAGTCTTCAACACGATTGGTTCCAAAATCAATCATTCAATACTTCAAAAAGCAGCGCTATGTAACGTCGGTGAAACAATCACTTTGTACGCCGCGAAATACCCTTAGGGGGAAAACGTGTTATTACTTGGCGTTAAGTCTTAGATTTTTCAAAAATCTACCAAAAAAATCCCGATCAATCGGGAAAATATGTACATACATAGGCAATCGCTACGCGCATGTGAATGTCCGGAAAAAAAGTGACTTTAAAAACTGTCCAAAAATTGGAAAAAACTATGACAAGATGGGGCAAGGGGATGTGATTTGAATGGGTGCAGGAACTGGGTACAAGGCCAAAGGGCTGTCAACAAGCGAATACTATTTGAGCGTCAGCTTGTTTAGGCATTTGCCCTTGCATTTTAATTATTGTTTGATTTAGAAAGCGAAATTCTGAAGAAATGTGACAACGGCGACCACTCCGGAAAAGCTTTTTGATTTTCAAGTCACCTGATCTCGAAATTTCAAAACCTTTTTGACAGGTATGACCTTTTGACATGGATTCAAAAACCTACTGGCATGTACTTGCGAGCGGATGTTGCCATTTGTAACGGAACGACATGCAGAAATTGCAAAAATTAAAAAAGAAAATACAATTATGACGTAAGTCTTACAATTTTAAGCCTTGTCATGCACTGTCGATCGCACTTATTCACTGTAATATCTGAGCTTCGCTTCGACAACGTACAGAAAGTTTTCAAACAAGAACTTAATTTTGATAGTTAAGTTAGTTTTAAAGTTCCTCACAAACACCGCCCACAAACTTTCGAAGGGCGATCTGGAAACTTAACTGACGCAAGGGGCCAGCTGTTATAATTGAATATAACCGAGGGCGCATAAACTGTAAACGCTGTAAAACTACATAGACCACGCTCGGACTAGCTATGGCGCTAATTACATCAGTATTTTTATACATAATCAGTTTTTTAGGGTTAGAATTGATTAGTTTTGATAGTAGCGTTACAACGGGAAAAGCGGAAAGTGGAATACCTGTTGTAGAGATATAAAAGGCAAATCTTTAGCGACGATTTAGCGATATATATCAAGGGAGTACTGAAATAAGAATAATTAAGCGTCTGGCATACTTCATGTTTCCAAGTGGAGGTACTTCCTTCAATCCCACCACACACAGCAAACCCTTTGGCCGTATGATAGAATACGTGAGGAAAATCTATCATGGGAAAGACTTAACGCCTGAAAAATACAGACAGAGCGAAACGTTTCGCTCCAATGGGACGAGAAACAATACTGGGATCCGACCGTTCGAGAAAATTTTGGTTCAGTAGAAGAGGCCCACTCTGACCATGACTTGCATGATTGTGACGAATATAATTCTGACCCAAAAAGCAAATTTCTGAAGAACAGTGAATGTGGTCAAAATTGTTTCTGGCTTGGAAAACAGATGAAGGACTAGATGAAGTATCAAAGAGAGAAACAGAGCCTGTCTAGCCGATGTTTCCATGATTTTGCATTATAAGCTATGTAGGATAAAAAGGATAAACCTGACAATGGATTCCAGTCGTAATTCCCCGCTGGTAACTGTGAAACTAGCATTCGTCCGCAGTTACAAACACAGGAGAACACCCATACAATCGACACAGAAGGAACCGTTCCTAGCGGATTTTTAACGAAGGCCTGTAAAATGACGATAGTAGAAATTATCAGAAGCAGAACACAGATTCCACCCATCCTTTCTGTATGCTAATCACATAGCGCGTTAGGATGGTTTCCGAAGAAACACTTTTCACAGAACGATGTTATAGTTCCAGATAGCGTTTCACAAATTGGTAGCCTAAAAACCAGTGAGTCGCAGCAACTGACTGTACCTACCTACGTAAGATAGAGAGGCCACTCAGTCCTCACGCAAAAAGTAAAAGGAAACGATTGCGCAGTACTCTCAAGATCATGTGTTTCAAATCGTTTAAGAGTGACCTAGACAGCGTAGCCGCTGTCTCTTAATTAAAAACTATGGTCATTGATGAAGAAACACTATATATATATTTTTTGAGGTTTCCTACGACTGTAATGTTACAAAAACTCGCCCTTCTCTGAAATCTCGTGGTCCCCCTTGTTCGGCGTATATAAATAGAAGTACTAGAAAGGATCAAGTCAGTTTGCACAGCCGTATTAGTTTTCGCAGGGACCGAGCCAACTTTTGAAACTAAGTATAACCATTCACTCACTGGCACTTATATTTCTCGAAAACAAAAAACTAAAAAATGCAACAGAAATTCTACAGAAATCATTTTTCGGCTTTTGCTCGATTCAAATCGAAAGAAATGGCGAAAATGTTCATAAAACCTGGCAAACGTTAAATGCAACGAAGCGAATAAATCCGCTGAAAGCAAGTGAATTGCAACGACCGTATGTACACAAGCGTTTCGGTCCAAAAGCGTTGGTAGGAGTGCTGGCTAAGGGAGGGGGATGTACAATGTAAGCCCATAGAGCAATATAAATGCGTATTGATGCGAAAGCCAACGAAATAGTCATACACACACACACATATACAGACTCACACAGCCGAGCAGCAAAACAACGAGCCAAAGCGGTTTCGACTATTTGTGCAAATCAGCTTTTCCAGGTTAGCAAAATCAAATTTGTACCGAATTAAAATGCCTGAATGTTCACACAAAAAGCCGACGCACATAGACGAGCCCACAGGAGAACGCCATAAAATGGACTCGGTGGACTCATTGCAAGGCAGCGACCAAAAAAAGAAACACGTTAGGATGTGTAAGTGCCTGTGTGTGTGTGTGTGGTGTAGCAGAAAATAAGAAATAAAAGCCAAAGCATGGAAACACATGCCACGCACCCAACGGCCGGCCAACTCCAACTCTGAAGCAACGCATCCAATCAGTCAATCAAACAAACAATCGTTTCGCCATTGAAGTAAAAACACAGAGCAAAATGCCTAAGCACCTCGACCACATACCCCACGCTCTCCCTCTCTCTCACTCTTACTTCCCACCTCCTTGGTGCTCACGCACAGCCGACACAGCGAAAATCTGACAGCCCAGCAGTTGGACAAAAAGGCCTGAAAGCTGCCAATTCAACAAACCTAGAACAACAGCCGACGCACTGAATTGATGCATTGAGGCACTCACTTCCCACACACACACACCCCCATACACATATTGTGCTAGCGAGTTTGTAGCGCTGGAAGTGTAGGGAGTTCGTGCTGTCCGGCCGTAATCGTCGTAATCGGCAGACTTCACCGGGCTGGCAGACGGCTGCTTCAAAAATACCACAATCTATTCGAATTCGCAATCAAAATCAAAATCCCAAATTCCATTTGAATTGAGTACACCCTGCCAGTGTGTTGAAATGCAGCAATAGAGGCATTCCTACATCATCTTCATGCGAACGGAAAGGATACAGTGTTCTGGGATGGATTAAATATGGCGGACATTTATTGATTTTGAAGAGAGATTAGAAATTGCATGCCATCTATTCCAAAAACGATTGTATATGTCAAATCTCTAGGCGCAGACTTATACCATATAGACAATCTTAAAACTCCAGGGTGCAATATTTGAACGAGATGGGTACTTTCAATGGCAAGGAGGAAAAGTGCTATAGCCCTTTGTAGTCCCTCAGTTAGGCAGGCGGGATCCAATATTTTTTTTTTTTTTCCCGCCAGTTGAGGGATAAAGCAATAGGTTACTATATGAACAGATGAAACACATGCGGACATGGTTAGGTTAGGTTAGATCACACGTGGACTGCTATGTGAACCCCTTTGTGAAACCATAAAACAGAACGGCCTGTAATTTGAACTAATTCAGTGCCTTGACAACCAATATTGTGCCAATATCTATTCCCATGAAGTTCGGTGGGATATCCGAAAGTGTGAATCTTTAAGCCTTGATTTGAAAACAAAAGGGGACATCAAAACTGGGCAAGTAAGTGCTGATGCTCAGCTATCTTCGAGACCTTTGTAAGATCTTTTCTCCAGCAGCTATTCAGATCTCCAATGGTCTGGTAAAAATGATTTCTTACCGACCCAGGAAGAGGCTTTATATCTTTCTCTCTAGGCGTCTATCAAACTCAGTTACTAACTTCCGAAGAACTAAATACAACTATGGAAGAGGCTACATATACACCGATCTGAGCACAAAAGCCAGCTCAGCGCATCTGTTACGGAGAGGTCACCGAACTCCGTTCCCAAAATTAAACTTATAACAGAGGAGTTAGACTTTCCTTGAAGCAATCTGTTAATATACAATTCTGTGGCCTGGCCAGATGGAAATCTTCAGCCACGAAGATAGGAAACAGATATGAGTAGTAGAGTAATATATAAAGAACAGGCTATACTTTGTTTTGTAGAAAATTGTTGATTGCAGTGAGAAATCTCATCTCAGTCTAAGAAAACAGAATTTCCCATTCGAGAGAAAACGATTGGCTCTGGTTTCCTTTCCTATATACTCATTTAGCAAATGAAAACTTTTGTTTTTTTTTTGGCCTTCGGAAGAGGTCGCTTATCGGACCATTTCTTGAAAAGATATCAAGATACTCACAAACGATCCCTAATTTTTACTCCGCAAACAGTATTGTCTATTCGTAACTTACTAATGACCCCCCCCCGGTAAACCAGAATCTTCCAAGGCTTTACATCTTCGAGGGCCGAAGAAAAGATTTAAATAAGTGGATTCTCGATTTTACCGGACTACTCCGTTTGTTTCCGAAACCCGTTTGTTCCGAAGATGCTAGCTGAGTTTGTAGACGGCTGGTTTGTTAAAGAAGAAACATATCAATATCTCAAAGACTATATGGTGCTAGCTCCCGACTACTCCGCCAAACCATTTTGAACCAGTCGGTATAGAAAAATTTTTCCATTCGGATGATGCTAGCTGAGTTTGGTAGGCGGCTGGAAAGAAACATACCAAGAACCTCGATATTAACCCGACCCTACTCCCCAAACCATTTTGAACCTGTCGGTATAGAAAAAGTTTTCCATTCGCAAGATGCCAGCTGAGTTTGGTAGACGGCTCATTGTAGAAACAAAAAAGATTTAAGCGCCACTATGACATTTGAAGATACCAATCAGACTCTGGAAGGAAGTGCGTGAAGTTAAATCTGATATAAAGTAAGTAAAAATTTTAGCAAGATTATGAAATAGACCTAACAAAGCACTGTGCAGACTGCGATTGAGCCATTTGCCGGCAATATTTCCATAGAAGAGATGGAGAAATTTTCATTTTTCCCCAGCTATAGCTCAATTCGACAGCTTGCAATGAGTTGTTGTCCATTGGACGGACGCTGGTGTTGGTGCGGTATGTGTGCTGTTTTGTCAGCTTCTCACCCGGTCTTGCTGCCGACGGATTACTACTGGTCGAATGCCTACGCTTGTACTCGTGTATATTTAGTGGTGGGCTTAAAAATACACAACGCAGGCAGAACAACACAAGTTGCACAATTTCACAATCAAACGCATCAAAATGCATACAGACAAACAGACAACTTACATACAAACAAGTGCACACATGCAGGCAAATGCATAAAATTGCGTCTCAGTTAAGCTCGCACTATTTTTGCGTACAAAAAGACTATCTGGCACCCGCTACACCCCCCATACAGTCAATCGGCTTGCTCGTTATACTGTATATATGTGTGTGTTGCATATAAATGTTGGCATGTGTGTGTGCATTTAGTTCGCGAAATTGCAAATCGTTATATGAATAACGTTGGCCTGTCCTTGGTGCGCTGAGGCGTATACGCGACCAAACGCGTCAATCGATTACATACAAAGGAAAAATTGTTGTTACTTTGTAGTTGTTGCATTTTTTTTCATTCGGTATTTTACGAAATTCGGGTATTTTAGTGATTGCGCGCGAAATTGCATAAATATTGACTCGCCTTGAACTGACCACAAGCACACTACGCGACCGCACCCATACACACACTGACACACACTTATATTGAGGCTCAAAACGCCCAGCCAACCAATCAATTGGAATTGCACTTTGCTTTTGCGCGCAAACAATTTGTTGTATAGGTTTTAGTTGTTCTTTATGCGTCAGTTTCAATTTACCGTTGTAACGCCGCGGTTTTTGTTAGTCAAATGCGCACAAGCCGCCATAAAAATATGATATATACATACATATGTATACAATATGGGTATGTGTGTTAGTTGCACTTTGTAAGCACTTAGATTTATCAACTTAATTTCTGGAGGACATTGCAGAAACATACCCCACACGAGCACAGCAACAAAATGCTGCTTTGTGAATAGTTAGTCAGACGTGTGAACACTTATTGACCTTAGCTTTGTACAATTGTCAATAGTTTGTGCGCCCCATAGATTGGTTCAACGCTGGTAAATCTACGAAAATCGAAATGCAATTCGTGTTGCTTTGTGGTTAGTGGGCGCCAAGCCCAAATGTGGTTATTATATGGCGATTTAGATAAGTAGCATGCAAGAAATAGTAACAAGTGTCGATTTGAAGGAATAAAATGTAGGTCCATGTATTCAAATATAGAGCAAAATGTGACAAACTGACAAGTGTTCTCAAGTGCTAAATATTTTTCAAAGGTATCAAACTCATATAATACTTCCAAACACTTAGAAAATCCATAGAAGTGGCTCTTTTCAAATATCTAATATTCAACTGTTCTTAGGAATGCTTATAAATTATTGGAAGGCAAATAATTTTGAAAAAATACAGTATTAACACCAAAAATATGTTTATACAGTAAATGGAAATTTAACAAAAAATATAGCAAACTGTTCTCAGCTGTGAATCTGTTCCCAGCCTTCAAATTACTTTTGCTTTACCGAAAATTCGAAATTCATATAAACTCATCTTTTCAATTATGTAACATTCAACTGACCTTAGGAACACTTATAAATTCTATTAATTTTATGGAAGGCAACGATTTAGAAAACTACAGTATTAACACAAATGATATACAGTAAATAAATATACAACAAACAAAAACGTAAAACTGTTCTCAGTTGTGCATCTGTTCCCAGTCTTACAATAACTTTCTGTTAACTGAGGCCTAGCGTTATAAACGTTTAAAATCACTTTCTAACCAAACGATAATATGTATGTTCCCCCACCCAATATTTGCATTTATAAAAAATAAATTATTAAACGTAAATAAATTTAATATGAATTTTTCTCTTTGTCTTAAACTTGACTTAATCATTAAATATATTTTTAAGGTTTATAACAAACCCATACATTGGGTCGTTTTGTTTAATGACAACAACAGGACCAGATTTTCTTTGGTGCCCTATCGAAGATGGAAGATCGAAATCTAAATTTTCGGTATATATTACTGTTATATACGTACTACCAAAAAAATACAAATACAGTTCAGGCAAAGCGAAAATTATGCGATGTATAAGGAACAGATGTGTCAACGCCATAATTCGTATGCAAGATTTCGAACGGGCAATTTCGATCTTGAGGATGCACTACATTCTGGAAAGGCTTTTGAAGCCGTGTAGTTAAAATAAAGTCGTTAGTGGATGCAAATCGTCGAATAACAACTCAAAAGTCGTCTAGGATTAATTTCGAAGTTTAGCATATAGGTTCGTCATATCCTTATTGGACGAAAGAACACGTGTGGGATGGGATAGATACCGAGTTAAAGAGGGAATCGAAACGCATTTCCAGACAAATAAAGGGAGAGGCCGAAATGTGTGAATACGAAGAACTTGACAAGCTGGTCGAGAGCGGAAATGCTCGAAAATTCTACAAAAAAAAGGGACGACTAACAGAAGGTTTCAATACGGGAGCATACTCCTTTATAACCCTGAGGTGATTTGGTAATTAATGCTCAGAGCATACTGAAATTATGGATGAAACACTTCTCCAACCTGCTTGTTGGCAGTGAAAGCATAACGCCTATAGCAGGCTAACCCGATCCCCCAATCGATGACGATGGGGCAATTGCCTGTCTGAAGAACAATAAAGCGGCGGTAACCGATGGATTCCCGGCCGAATAAAAATACGGCAGCGAAAAACTGATAAGGAGCAGGAGGAAATCAACAATTAGTTCTCCTTTCAAAGTGGGTCTGGTAGTGAACGAGGGCAAGTCAAAATATTTTGTCATCAAACAAACAGTCGTCGCATTCGCGACTTGGCTCCCACATCACTACTGACAGTCATAACCTCGAAGTCGTAGACAAATTCGTCTATCTTGGAACCAGCATTAAAACCAACAATAACGTCAGCCACGAAATCCAAAGCAGAATATCTCTTGCCAACAGGCGCCGGGGGAAGTAGAGAAAGAGGAAGATGACCACTCCGTTGGAAAGACCAGCTGGAGAAGGACCTAGCTACACTTGGAATTTCAAATTGACGCCAAACAGCGAAAAGGAATAACGACTGACGGGCGGTTATAAACTCAGCTATGACCGCGTAAGCGGTGTTTACGCCGTTCCCACAATAGTCGGGTAACCGTAACTGTAACCGGAACGAACCCGGACTTTTTATCCGTTCAAGGACTGTCAACTCGGCAGAATTCTGTTGCTACAACAACAACAGCCAATAAAGAAGAAGAATGAGGAGAGTTTGTTTTTTGGTCCCGGTGGAAATGGCGAGTAACTCGAATGATATTTAATTTTCTTTCAAAAATTTTACTGTGTATTCTTAAAATATGTATAGTATAATAAAATTTATAGGAATTTAATTTTTTTTAATTCGCAAAAATCGCAAGTTTAAGGCTGTCACACTAGGTGTGATCCTTAAACCCTTTATGAAATATCATCATACATAACATACAGCTGTATTACCATAAGAATATTACTAGAATATCCGTAAACTCATTTCATATAAAGTATATAAACTTATATAATTATCAGGGTATGTACATATGTATGTATATATAAAATGTATGCAAGTATGTATATCCAAAGAGATAATTGCCAAATATAAATGTGGACATAAATATATGTAGCTATGTACGAGCACATGTGGCAATATTCGAAAAATATCCAAAACACTCGTGCATTCGCACACACATCACCCTCTCCCTCCTACTCCCCCACCAAGAGTGTGCTGTCATTTTGGCGCTACTTAAGCGCATTGTCCTTTTTATAAATGCGAAAATTATCTACTCGTCCATTCATTTGTCGATTTTGTCAGCTTCTACACTACTACTACGACACACACAAACAAACACACAACACATACGAACCTGTGAGTACAGCAATGTGTTGTTATTGTTCTTGTTGTTGTTATTTGCTGCTGCTGCTCATTTATTTGATTTTCAGCTATTGTTCTGACAGTTAGCCGGCTTGCTTGCTTGCTGGGGCAACGCTACTATTTCGGCTAATTTATCGGGATAATTGCCAAATGACCAAATGGGGAGTTTTATTACACCAGCTGCACAAAAATGATGACCAAAGCACAAACGCCAAAGTAGTGAAATAAAACTTCGAGCAATCGGCAGTGCCGCAAATATTAGAAATATGTATGAGCTGTGTGCATGTGTGGGAGGGTGAGATTAAATGAATGGCTAGTTAGATGTGCGGATGAATGAGTAGTAGTGGGTGGCTGGGCTGTATGTATGTATGTATAGATGTGCATGCTGCTTGTAGCGGCGATGGCTGCTGCGAACGCTGATGATGCTCAGCTTGTTTGCGCTTCAGCTCATGTGGCTAATTTTTCCTTTTTAATTGTAATTCATAAATTACATTATGTAGTAATTGTTTTTGTTGTTGTTGTTATGCAGTGGTGTATGCATGCACTTATTTTACACATGTATGTACTTATGAAACTGTATGAAATGCTGTGAGGGTGGTTTGCTGATTGTGACTCATATGAATTTGGCATTTGTGGTCACTTGTGGCGAACACATACGAGTAAATGAGTATTTCGTAAGGGCACACGCGTTTGTATGTATTGCAGCTTCATTTTATATGCAGCATTGTATATATTATTTATTAATATGTAGCTTAAAGACATCTTAAGTTTATATCGTTATACGCGTATATTATAGGTTATGTAGTTATATGCCAAATTTTACTGCTATTCGCTTAACTTTCGGCAGACACAGCGCTCGTATCACTCTGCGCTGCCGCTGATTCCGCTGTTGTTGGCGCTGATTCCACTGTCGTTGGCGCCGGCTCTTGCTTAAGCAATACTTCGGGTATTTTGTTGGGCAACAAATGTTTTAGTGGCTCCAATATCTTTTGTTGTTGTAAGTAAGTAATCCTCTCTTGCTCCAACGTCAACAAATTGATACCCAAATGATTGGTTAGCGTCTGTTGCGGAAATATGGCGTGTATGCAACGCTGTATATATGGTATTAAATCGTAAGCCAAGCTGGAACACAACTTAACGAATGTCTCGCGCTCGGCGCTGGTGAACGCCTGCTGCTCCTGCCGATAGAAACTCAACACTTTGGTGGCGACAAATTCCAGTGACGTTTGTAGTGCGCGTGTGACGTCATTCGCCAAGGCGATGGGCGCACAAAGTCGCAATTCGTTCAGCGCATTTAAGTAGCCATTGCAGAGTGAGGCCAGCGGATGGAAATCCAGCAACGTTTCTGGCGGCGCATACGATTCCTGCTCCTGTGCAGTAGTCGGATTATTGCTGGCTGTATCCCCTTTGTGTCCACGTGTATGCAATGTCACTTTATTAATGAGCGTGTAACGTTCAAGCTCTTGTGCGAAACTTTGATTCACGTTGGAAATTGCATTATCGAAATTACGCCGTATAACACGCAAAAAGATGGGCACCATTAGTCCACGAAAATCGGCGCCGACGCGACTGAAAGAGAGCCCGAAATACATGCACTGGCCGAGTACGGTGTCAAACGAGCTGATGCCGCGCTCCAAATCGAATTCCAAGGTGTGCAGAAAATCGTCGATCTGAAAAAGAAATGTATTTGTAGCGGTTTTTGAGGTTGATAGAAATTGAAAAGGGTTTGAACGAATGTATTTTAGTTATATAAGCCCAACTTTTAGATTTTGGAGATGGTTGCGAATTTTTTAAATAAAAACTTAGATTAAAAATTATACATATTTTCAAAATTTAATTACGCAAAAAATTAAATTTCGAATTTTTATTTTAAATTTTGGCAGTAAAAAATAAGTTTTTTATTTTCTAAATCGAATATTGCGACTAAAAATTATATTTTAAATTTTAAACTCTGATTTGAATTTTATCTTTTAATTAAATAATGATTTAAATTTTTGAAGTTAATTTTCATTTTTTTTTTCTTCAAACTTGTATTTGGTATTAATTTTTTTTTTAATTTTTTCAATTTTTTTTTTTGAAGAGGATTGGGATTTTTTTAATTAAAAAATATATCTTCAATTTTTAGTTCTGCGAAAAAAATTAATTTTGGATTTTTAACTTCAATTTTGGCAATAAAAAATATAAGTTTTTATTTTCTAGTTCAAATAATGTGACAAAAAAATTATATTTTAAATTTTAAACTGATTTTGAATTTTTTGTTTATTTTAATTTTTTGCAAGCCTGAGCTCACTTGAACAGTAAAATTATACGAAGAACAAAATTCAAAGTAATTTTGACAAGTTTTAAAAAAATACACGTCACTTGTTTTTTTTACACAATTTTGAAATCCTTAAATTTTCAAAAAAAAATACACAACACTTTTTTCACAAACTATAAAAATAAACAACAAAATCTCATTTATTACTAACCTTCCTATGCAGCCATGCTTGAAACAAACGCTCACCCTCACATGTCACACCTTGCATTGGTTTGACGGCTGCAACAGCGCTCGCCTCATCATCGGGAAATATCGCGCGATATTGTGTTATAATATTAAATAAATTAATGCGTGTAACCTCAATGGTTTTGGTCAAATGTTGCTGAGCTGGTATATGCAAATACATGATGTTAGAATAAGTAAATGTTATTAAATAATAAAATTCTGCAAACAAAACGCACCATCATCCTTTGCTATCGCTTTCAATGTGCCTTTAAGCCACGTATCACGCGCTTGCAGAAACTTCAACTTCAATTCATTATTGCTAAATGCCTGCATGCGTCGTAGATAACCAACAATTTGCAAGCATTTGGGCAACTGTAAATCGGTGCGTAACTGCGCCACTAACTGCACCAACATGGTGTGCCAAAGCGCCTCCACTGAGTGTACAATACTCTGAAAGCACAATTATTGAAATTAATATATAAATTTTCCACTAATTAACTACACCCACCTTTATAATCGGTATATCACTATGGTTGTGTCCTAACTTCTGCACATAACTGGCCAATTCCAATGCTTCTTCATAGCGGCCTTCGCGTATGCAACGCTCCATCAGCTGCGGCAGCTCAAGTATTTCCAGCAGCTGTGCATTCTTTTTCAATGTAATCGAATTAATGCGTCTTTCCTCATTTATATCTTCGGCTTTGGCGAGAAAATTCTCACACTCCGCCGTAAAGACGGGCAATTTATCCAACAAGGTGCTCACTTGTTCTTCTGTATTTTTGAATTCAGTGAAAATTGAACGCGAATTCTCGGCTGTATGTATGAATGTTCTATAATTGGAAATGGCCAACTCCTGCGTCTGCTCCACTATACGTTTGTTTTCATCGGCCAAACGCGCTTGCTCCTTTTTCAATTGCTCCACCTTGTAGGTGCCCAAATTAGCTAGATAACTGTAAAGTTCTGGATTGTCGCGTAGGTTCTCTGTAAATGAATGCACATTTCAGTATAAAGATTTCTTTGCACTTTTAATGATTTCCAAACCTGGCAAACCATCCGGGAAAATCAATTTTAACACGCGTTCATTCTCTAAATCCATTTTAATGATATTTTAAGCTGAAATATTTAAACAAATTTATTAAGCAATTGTTTTTTCGGTCGCGTCGACAAAATGCAAACAGCTGAGTTGGCGCCACAGCTGATTGGGATAAGGTGAGAAATGGAACGAAATACTGGGTGGAGGGTGGAGAAAGAACAGAAAAAGGGATTATGTCTATACTAAGCATGGTTTCAATGTTGGATAAATTTATATTTATAAAGAACGAGTATGGTTCACGGCCTTGATTGAAAGGAAGTCCATATGCTTTATGTGTCGTTATTGTTGTAAGTTTATTTTTGGTTAAAAGGAAGTGTTGCATGGCTTATTAAAACAACTATAGGCATATTTTTAAATAATAAAAATTAAAATTAAAATAAAAATGTTAATTTGTATCATATTAGATAAGTAAGTACTACTTATTTGTTTTGATTGAGCTTCCTTCTCTCCCATTGCTACCCGCTTGGCTATAATTTGAGTGTTGTTGCCACAATGTCTGCGCAGTCCCAAAACAAGCTAACATAGATTACAGAAGCCATCTGCTTGCACTAGAACTACGCATTACAACAATAGAGAGTGCCTTGTGCGCAAAGAGAGAAAGCGTGAGAGTATTGCCACACATGTGAACAACCACAGGTGTGTGGCGGCGCATGCGTGACCACCTAGACTTTAGTAGGAAATCGTAATAAAAAGCACAACAGACTACAATTTTTATGCTCGTTGACTAATTTTCGCAAGTTTTGCTCTTTTTGCGCGCGCTTTCGACATGCGACTTGCATATGCGGCGCTTCTTTGTTTTTGTTTTTGTTGTTGTTATTATTATTGTTTTTGTATGTGCAAGTTGCTGTCGCCACATTGCGAGCGCATACGGTTGACTGAGTGCCGCTGCTTGTTGGACGACACGCGACCACTTGCGGTTGAGCTGAATTAAATGCGGCTGGGCGGCTCATCGGCTCGTCGACGCTGCAGCGTTTGGTGAAAGTAGAACATTTGCTTGCTAAATGCCACTAAAATCGTCTACAAGCGCTTCTTCTTCACTCCTGAAAAACTGCGCCTTAATATTCACCGCTTTAGTTGTGTTAGACAGATCATCCTACTCACCGACTTCGGCTTCTTGCAGACATAATTGTTGCTAGCATGCGATTTTACGGCTGAGAATTGTTTTTACGCGCCGCCGCTTGGTCTTGGGATTAATCAGCGCGCAGGCATTGCATTGCTTTAAGGCAGTTATATTTATAAAGGCAGAATTAAAAGTCGTCGGCTCAACAACGATGCATTCATGTGGCGCATCGTTTCAAGTTGTCTCTTAGCTTGGGAAATCACTACTTGGTCTGTATGCGTTGCTGTCTTAAGTCTTTTGTAATTTATTGTTGTTTTTATTTACTGAGACTTTGATGGCAATTCGGTCTTGTTCTTGAGCTTGTTATGCTCTTCTTATGGCCTGCGTTTTATTATTTGCGTATGCTTTTTCTGTTTTGATTCTACATACACGAAGCGGATATAGTGTGCGAAATTTGCTTAGACACACTTTATAAAAAAAAAATGCCTTTTTACTTTAAATCTTTAAATATTTCTTAACAGTGCGTTTGAAAAACCCTTAAAAGTGCACGCGACCTTGAAATTACCGATTTGACTTTTTTAATAAAGTTGCCACCAGTTTAAAAAATTTCGTTAGAAAAATAATAACTTTAAGAAGAATATTACAAAAAAGAAAACAACAAGATAGATAACTATTTTTCATGGACTAAAAAAAAATAAAAGAGTTGCCAGCTATTTTTTTAATAAACAAAAATTTTCATTCAAATTTCAAATATAATATTATAAAATCAACATAAAAAAGCATATTTAAAAAATCCGTATTTAATTTTAAAAAAGGGTTGCCACCTGCTTGAAAAGAAAAATTGTAATAATATTGCTATAAATTGTAAAACAGTTAAAAGTTATTTTGGTTAAAATTTTTTTCCAACTAAAAAGCTTTAAGTTGACAAAGAGATTTAGGGGTTTTACAGCTGAAAAAATGAGAGAGTTGCCACCTCTTTGAAGTTTTTAAATAAACAAACATTTTCAAATAAATATAGTATAAACAATAGATTAAAAAAAAAATTATTTTAAACAGAGTTGCCACCTGTTTAAAAAGAAATCATTTAATAATAATGCCATAAAGTGCAAAGTAGTTAAGGTTTTTTTTATTTGAAATCTTTTTAAAACCAAAAAGTTTAAAGTTGACAAAGAGATTTAAGAGTCTTGCAGCTTAAAAAAATACAAAAGAGTTGCCACCTGTTTAAAGTTTTTAATTAACACAAATTTTAAAATAAATGTAGTATTACAAAATTTAAATAAAAAACAGGTTTAAATAGGCCGAATTTGTTTAAAAAAGTGTTGCCACCAGTTTGAAAAGAAATTATGTATTAATATTGTTATAAAATGTAAAGTAGTTAAAAGTTACTTTGGTTGACATTTTTGTTTTAAGTAAAACGTCTTAAGTTGACAAAGAACAATCATGAAGAGCTGCCACTTGTTTAAAAATAATGATTTTATTTTTAATAATAAATAATAAAAGCAATATAACAAAATGGGCAGCAAAGTAAACAAAATTAAAAAAAATAAGTTATTTTTTGAAACGGGTTGCCACATGTTTGAAAAAAAAACTTGATGGAGTAAATTCAAATAAATAATAATTAAATATTAAAGTAATCTTAATACAAATGTTACAAAAAAGGCTTATTGAATTTATTTAAAAAAGAGTTGCCACCTTTTTGAAAATAAATTATGTAATATATTGCTATAAAAAATAAAGTATTGAGAGTTATTTTGATTGAAATTTTTTCAAACTTAGAAGTTTTAAGTTGACACAAAAAAATTAATTAAATTATGAGTAGCTGCCACCCTTTTAAAAATTATTATTTTATTTTAATTATGAGATAAATGGAATATAACAAAATGGGCAACAAAGAAAAAAATTAAAAAAAAAAACAAGTTATTTTTTAAAAAAGTTGCCACATGTTTGAAAAAAAAAAACTTGATGGAGTACATTCAACACAATAATATTGCTTTTAGTTTTAAAGTAATCTTAATACAAATGTTGTACAATCGAGGTGGCTTTTAGGACCCAAAGAACACAATTTTTAGGGGGCTGAAAAATAATTTTCAACAAACAAATTCTTGTGTTTTGGCCTTCAAGGACGTTGATATGGCATTCGTATTTAAGACTTTAATTTTCTGGCCTCTCTCTACCTATGTACATATGTACATATACTTGCTTTCGATTTTCTAGCATATGTACCTAAATAAATGTCGCGCAGTGTAGTGCACATGCATAAAACTTGCCGCTGAACACCTGTTCTCTAGTATTCTGAATGTGTTTATTTTTATTTTATTTTTTTTTTTTTTTTGTTCGTCTACTTTTTTGTTGTTCTTTTTGATTCTTGCAAATTTTCACCGTCTGCGTACCTAGACAAACTGGCGTCTTTATGCGGTTAGTTTTTTGTAGTTGTTGTTACGTTGCAACGCACTAGTGATATCACAACTAGCGCGTTCCTCATTTCCTTTTCTTGTCTTTTACTTTGGCGGTTGAGTGGCTTATTCTTGTCTGGTTCGCTGTTATTCTCTTAGATTTGTACACATTTTGCATGCTTCTCTATCTTAGTTACTTTCTAATTCTGCGACTAAACTTCGTTGATTTTATTTGAGTCGCTGAGAAGTATTGCGGTTTTATAGAGAAGAAATTTGTAGCAAGAACGAAAGGCGTTAAGGGGATATTATTAGGTCCCACTGTTTGTGAGTTCGGGTGCTGCAAACAATATGTCAGCAACTAACTGCAACTTAACCAATTATTTTGGTTAGTTGATTAGTTTAGTAGTGCAAAGTTTTCGATATTCGAGTTTCAAAGAATGCCGCGAAGGTATTAGCTTGTGATAAAGCAGGTTCGCCAAGACCTACCATAGATCAGCAAAAGAAAAATCCGTGTTATAAGACTTTTAAGAGATTGACGTTGACGAAATACTAGATTGAAAATAGAGGACCAAATCTAACCGATCACTGAAGCTCATTTTTTTTCAGAGTATAAAGTTTAAGACGCGAGAGTTTACAAGGGAAAGGGCTTAAATAGACACAAAAAGCTTGCAAATAAGAATCTCGATCACCGACGTCAAGCATATTCTCCAATCATAGATGAAATATCTAAGAGAAAACAGTATGAAGTCTAGATGAAGGGGAGCTCCAATAAGGCAGACAAAGGGTAGGATGGATAAAACTAATATGGAAATTTTTCCCATAAAAAATAATGTAGGGGAACTAAATACTGCTCCGAAGTACCATTGTGAGATTTGCGGATAAATATGAGATTTGAAGAACTCTCTGTTAATAAACTGGAATCAAAATTAAAGTGTAAAGACTGAGTTAAAGCTTAATATGTAGATTAACCAACACAATACTCTATGATTAATGGTCTGGGCGATTTGAAAATAAATTTGGAAACCAAAAGCCAACTCAGACTAAGCGCCATAGAAATCTCTCAGAGAAAAAATGTTTAATATTTTTTTTGGGCCAACTGATTATACCTTGGGTTTAGGCTTGAAACATGAACAACTGACCAGATATTCACTTCAGACTGAGTAGGCAATAGAGTCCTCTTTCAACAAATAAAGAATAAACTCTACAAGTCACTCATTATCCCTGTCCTGATATATGGTGCAGACGGCGTTACGATTTTTCGAGAGAAAGGTTCTGCGGAAGATTTATGGTCGCATTGCCTACGCAGTCAATGGACGGACGAGCTTTGATATACAACGACATTGACATAGTTCGCCGAACTAAGTGTCAGCGGCAACGCTGGCTAGGTCATGTCGTTCGAATGGATGAAAACATTCCACTTCTGAGAGCATTCAACGTAGTACCCGCCGCAAGAGGAAGACATCTACTTCGCTGGAAAAACCAGGTGGAGACGGACCTGGCTACATTTGGAATCTCTAATTGGCGCCAAACATCACAAAGGAAGAACGACGGGCGCGCTGTTGTAAGCTCGCCTATAATCGCATAAGCGGTATCTACGACAAAAAAGAAGAAGATCGTAGTGGAAAGAGGCACGTATTGGCAAAAGTAGAGTGTACAAATCAAGAAGCAATAAAAAAAAAATCAACTAATTAATATAACGGTTTAAAACTTTGCACGTATAACCTCTTTAGGGTACTTAAAATATGCCATCTTATGGCCAAAAGTTGTCGAAAACCAACCAATGTGGACCCCAGTACCAGTAGTTGACTTTTTATTGAAAAAATCGCCCTAGACTCCACATCACGAACAGAGGTCGATAACTAAATAAAACTCCCTTATATTGTTAATTTTTGTTTTTTTAATTTTTCCCTCGGCTGTGATTTACTTCCAGTCGAGCTGTGGTCACACATATAGCAACTCGTTTCAAAATGGAGCACAACAATAAACGATTTCATCCGAGATCAGCCTACATTTCTGATAATAAAATTATATAATTAAGTCGCGGCGAGCAGAAGACCTCTAAATATTGCTTTCTCCCATTTAAATTGCCCCACGGCAGCGATGATGTAACTTAAACAGAGAAGGAAAATAAAACGGACAAACTGAACGGAAACTTTATTGGTTGACGAAATAATAAAAAATAAATATTGTTTGCATATAAGCACAAGCTCACACATACATATACATATAAGAGATGACTATACATATGTATTCGTATAAGTAGAAGAAGAAAACTGATTTTTCGCTTGATTTAGCATTTAAACACGCTCTCCCACTTGCCGAGCGCTCGAGTTAACGTAAAATACTAACTTAATATTTTTTCTACACTTTTTTTTACTTTGCTTTCGGCTTCACTTCATCGATTTTGCACTTTCACTTAATGGCGGCGGCACAGCAAGCAAATAAGGCGATCCCAGCGCTCGTTCGCCCAATTTATAAATTGTGGCTTGTACGCTTATGCCCCGTGGTTAAGTGAGCATTTCGCATTTGGTTAAATTTACCGTAAGTAAACGTTTATATATATGTACTTATATATGTATATATATGTAAGTATGTATATAAACATAAAATGCATTGCATTACATCTCTCTGCTTTGGTCATTTCCTACAACATTCAGCGCCCTTTTTGAGTTTTTGAATGTGTCAGTGTGTGTATGTGCGCTGCAAATTTCGCATGCAATTTCGCCACAAAGTAGACAACAACAATAAAGGAGAAGAAAAAACGAAAACTATCAGAAATAAGACGTTTTATAGTTTTCACACACCCAACAACACCAAAGAAAACAAGAAAAAATTTTAAAATATATATTAATACATATTCAATATGTACATATGTATGTATGTATATTTAATAAAAAATATACAAAAACAAAAAAGTGTACTTTGGGTCGTATAATATCCTTGATGGACGTAATTCTTATGCCATGAAAGGGTATAAAATTATCTTTAACTTTATTTCTTCGGCCAGTTTGTATGGCAGCTATATGCTTTAGTAGTCCGATATGAACAATATAATCGGAGATTGTAGCGTTATCTTGGAAAATAATCCATGTCAAATTTCATGAAAATATCTCGTCAAATGAAGAAGTTTTCCGTACAAACACTTGATGCCGACCGTTCAGTTTGTATGGCAGCTATAGCTTATAGTAGCCCGATCTGAAAATTTTTTTCGGAGAATATACCGTTGCCTTAGACAATAATCCATGCCAAATTTCATGAAGATATCTCGTCAAATAAAAAAGTTTTTCTTACAAGGACTTGTTTTTTATCGTTCAGTTTGTAAGGCAGCAATATGATATAGTAGTCCGATCTGAACAATATAATTGGAGATTGTAACGATAGCTTGGAAACTAAGCCATGCCAAATTTCATGAAGATATCTCGTCAAATAAAAAAGTTTTTCTTACATGGGTTGTTTTTGATCGTTCAGTTTGTATGGTAGCTATATGCTATAGTGGTCCGATATCGGCGATTCCGACAAATGAGCAACTTCTTGTAGGGAAAAACTCGGATGCGAACTTTTAGATCGGTATCTTAAAAATTAAGGGAGTAGTTCGCGTATATAAAGGTTTTTTATAGGGTCTCCGACATTTCCTGCTGGAGGTTACTTAATATACCCTGTTAAAGGTATAAAAATGCAAGCAGAGCAACTTTTCTGCCCGTTTACATGTACTTGCTCATCTTTAACAAATATATGTATGTATGTACACATATATATATGTCTACAGATTTTTTGCCCTCTCCCCCCTGCAACATGCACAGAGGGCCGGACCACCCATTTTTCGCCTTTTCGCCGAAGAAAGCACTAAAACACCATTGCCCACAACAAAAACAAGCCCATACACAACAAAAGCAATAACAATGAAAACAACAACAAGTAAGCACGTTCTTCATTCATGCCACAAAAAGTTCCCAGCATTACCTGGTCACATGGCACATCGAAGCGAGCGGAATCGAAAACTCAACTTCATTGCACTTTTGCTACTTAATCATGCAGCTAACAGCCAGTCAGCCCAGCCAGCAGTCAGCAGCCAGCCGAAAGAGGTGCAGCATGCATCACAAAGTCTACACTGATTCAGACAAGCGGCCAGCCAGTCAGTCACTTAGTCGGCGCGTCAGCGCAGACAATAAATTTTGCGTCAAACGACTCGCCGACAGTTGAAGTGTACGGTTGAGGGGGCAGCAAGTTGGGTTAGTTTAATCTTGCAGAAGACCAAGTGAAGACTAAAGCTTGTAGATATGTGTGTTTATTATGCTGTTATACTTACATGAGTGTATGTATGTATGTAATTGCTTATATGTTGGCAATCAGCTGTGTTCATATGATTATATTTGTGTATGTATGTTTCGACTTGAAAGAGGGGAGCTCAAAAAGTTGGAAAATGAGAGAAACTTTTAGTTTGAGATTTTGGTGGTACACTAAGCCTTTATGAAATAAAAAAATGCCACAAATTAATATTTTGGAAACGAAAACCGCTAAATAGTTAATGCGAAAGTTATTCTCTCGATCTTTGTAATAGTTTTCAGAGAATATCTGCTCCGTTTTATGATCAGAGTTTTCTCAATAAAGGATGCCTGTACAAAAGAAAATACGACTTTTATAAGACTTTTTTCCGTTATAATTTTTTTGAAAAGTGGCAACTCTATTAAAAAAATTTAAACTAAATTCTTTCAGAGTAGTCTGTGAACGATTTTTTTAATGACGACTTTTTCCAAATATAATTTTTTTGAAATGTGGCAACTCTGTTCAATAAGACGTATGTAAGTATAATCTTTCAGAGCTTTCTCCGGGGGTTTTTGACCAAAGCATATGACAAATTTTGTTCAGTTGTACTTTTTCAAAAGGTGGCAACTCTATTCAAAAAATCTAAATTAAAATCTTTCAGAGCAATCTATGAACGATTTTTTGAATGAAGCATTCATTCATTATGTAAGACTTTTTTAATTAGAATTTTTTGAGAGGCGGCAACTCTGTTCAAAAAGTCTTAAGAATAATCTTTTTGAGATTTCTGTGGACGGTTTTTGATTAAAGTAAATTTTGTAAGATTTTGTCCAGTTTTATTTTTATCAAAAGGTGGCAACTCTATTGAAAAAGTCTAAATTAGAATCTCCAGAGCAATATGTGAACAGTTTTTTGGCTAAAGTACATTATGAAAAATTTTGTGCAGTTGAATTTCTTATAAATTTGGCAACTCTATCCAAAAATGTGTTCAAATAAAAGACTTCCGGAAACGTTTTTTTTTTAATTCTAACCAAAATTTTTAACTTTTCGCATATCTATTTAAAGAATGAAAACACAAAGAATGATTAAACTATTATATAATGTATCAAGCACCAATATTACTTGCTTCAACACTTTTTGACAACCCCTCCTGAGCATATAGGGGCGCCACCAGCCATCACCTAGGCTACGAACCAAGGCGAAAAGTCATGACTCTTTGTGCTCGTTGTCATTGTATACGAAGTAATTGTTTTTGTTTTCATTTATCCTGTTTTGTTTCTTTGTTTCCTCGTTTTTTCTTCTCATGGCAAAGAGTTGTGATGCTCAACGCCCGTCTTCAGTTTATTTTCAATATATTTCTTCTCTTATTGTTTGGTTGTGCAATAAGCTTGACTTTAGTGTTTATTTGTCTGTTCAGTCTCGTGGTGTTACGAAAGATCAATGAAGTTGACGTTGAAGTCAACACGATTTTGTACTGCTTTCATTTGTGCAAGTTTGCGCTGGAGCCAAACGCGTGTGTTGTTTTGTTTTTAGTTTTAATTTTTTGTCTTCTGACTTTTCATCATTGTTATAGTTGTTAATCTTCACTCAGTTTAGTATTTGTTTTTGGTGTAATTGGAAATGATGGGGCACAGTGGTTGAAAGGTTGAGAAAATTTACATATAAAAAAAATTATGCAATCGGCGGATGCCTCAATTTCTTATCAACTACTTATAACGGTGCATCAGACAGTCGATCCATTACCGTTACTACTTGCTTTCCCATGACAGTCGGGTATAGGACGGAGAATGCACCCGGATTTTTATCTAGCCAAAGGCTGCCAACTCGACAAGAGTCCTCGAAATTACTTCAGAAATGTTTTATAGCGGCACAACAACAAAAGCTGTCATTATATTTTTATATATGTATCTTCATGTGGGAGGGAACTGCCTTGGATCTACATCTAGAGGAAAATTTTACTAATTTATCCTTTTTTTAATGTCTAATACCTTTTAACGCCTTTACAGAAAAAAAATATTTTCGTATAGACTTGGAACTTATTTCGAAAACTGGTCCAAAAGTAACTAGCCCGGGTGTGACTAGTCCAAAAGTAAAAAGTTTTGAATACAAGTAGTTTAAAAGTAACTAGACCAATTTAACTAGTTTCAAATATAACTACATTTGGAAGTAACTAGTTCTTAAGTTTAAACCTTTGTAAAGCGACTCCGAATGCCTGAAGCTGAAGCCTGTTTTATTTTTTGAATATACTCAGAGGTCTGAAAATGCCTCCGGTCGACATTTTGTTTGCAAATATTGGACTCAGATTTCGAAACAAGGACTAAATAGAAGGAGATGATCCCCCAAGCATCAATATACATATACGGCTGAAATGTGCTCAGTGGAGCTCTGAATTTTATAGGAAGATGTCATAAGATCGGAACTTGCATGACCGGAGTCGAAGATTTATATTGGTTCTTCGTACCAACTGCCCTAAAACTGCTCAATTATTATTGCGCTTCTTAACCAACTTAAAAGTTATGTATTTAAAAAGACCGTCTTGCAATATTTATTCTCTAACCAAACTTCATCAGAAATAAATGTTCTAGATTTCTTAAAGAATACACTTGTCTGCCTTTCGGGGGTTTGATGTTTAGCTAATATCGTCCTTCTTTAGAACATAATCCTTTTAGGGTTGGCTTGGACAGAATCAAGGTCAAAAGTTCCATATCATGTCAATAAAAAAATGCTCGGAGTTTTCAAAGCACTCTGGACACGTCGGACAATTCGGACTAATGTCTGTCTGACACACCCATGTCTACCGAGTATTTGGGTTAGGTGGAAATCAAGGTCCCCATATCCTCTGTCGATCCACGAATGGATGTCCGGTTCAGGCTGGAGGTTCACCGTCCTTGACTCTCTCACTCTCATCTCTTTTGACTCCTATAGACGGCTCCAATAAATTATAGAGAGCCTAGAACTGAGACTTGCGGTATTCCACTTGAAATAGAATAGCTGTTGGTGCCTTCATCAGTATCGAATAATAATCGCGTGTCTACATGTATGTATGTATGTGTCTGTTTAACATTAGCCAATTTAGAGAAGCTGCAATTTAAATAGTTACACCCAACAAGCTTTACCGCTAGAAATTCACTTTCATTTCCACACACACACTCACACATGCACACATATTTGATCATAGCAAAATAGAGTTACTGAAAAGGCAATGTTAAAAGCCGATGGCAGCACCACCACTACATGCACACAAACACTACGCGGCGGCGTTGAGTTGTTTAGATTTTACACCGCGCAAGTTTGTTGCTTAAGTCTTTTGTAGCCCGGCCATGGTGGGCTCACCTTAAAATTTTCTGTTCACCGAAAAATAAATTGAATTTTCCAATTTTCGCAACAAACGCCTCCACTTTGGGGGAAAAATACACAGCAATTGCATGTCGGCTGCACCTTGTGAACATATTACCGAAGTGCCCCCTCCGCCGCTGTTCTCACGAGTGAATATTTTGTATATATACTTTTTTTAACTTTTTATTTTTATGATTTTCGCTGTCTGCTTGTGCGGTTTAGTCGCACATTTATCATTTAGACGAGGGCATGGAAAAGTCAACCTCAGCGCAGCATCACGCTCGGCGGAATCGTGTTTGTGTGGCTGTGTGTTTTGCATAATGTAGTAGTTTGTTGCGCATAACAACAACAAAAACTAATATGTTGCATGTAAAAAAAACAGTGTTTATAAATACAAAGGAAAACCGTCGAAAATGTACAGTAGAATTAAAATAAAAAAGTTAAAATAAGAAAATTAAAATCAGCTTTAGTGCAAGACTTTACAATGAAATCGCCGACAGAATTGCCTTTGCATAGAGAGTATTTAAGGAATATATAAATGAGTATATGGAACATACAATTTTATATATTTTCATGTCAGATTTGTTATTTGCATCTTTTTCATTTGCTTCTTTATATAAATAAACGAAAAAAATTAAAAAATATGGCAACTCTGGCATCTCGTTTGACACCAGTTATATAAATATGTGTAAATTTGTATAATCCAACATCTTTTAAGCCCTTTTCAAGCCATAATTTCGTAGCTTGTTATTTACTTTTTTTTGTTGACTGGAATTCTGTAGCGATGGCAACTCTGTATAAGCATACTTTAAGCTAAAATTTGCTAAAACTACTATTTTCATTCCAGCTTTAATAACTACATCTTTTTTATATATTTTTACAAAAGTAAATTAAATAAAATTAAATAATATGGCAACTCTGGCAACTCTTCTGTGAAAATTTAGGTATTCGAACATTTTTTCCGCCATTTTCAAGCCATAATTTCGTAGCTTGTTATTTCCATTTTTTTTGACTAAAATTCTGTGGTGATGGCAACCCTGTTTAAAAATAATTTAAGCTAAGACTTGCTAAAGCTACTATTTTTATGTCAGCTTTGATAACTACGTCTTTTTTATACTTCTTTACAAAAGTAAACGTAGTAAAATTAAATAATATGGCAACTCTGCCATCTAGTTTGACAACTGTTGTATAAATAAGTGTAAATTTGGATCTTTTAACATTTTTTCTGCCATTTTCAAGCCTTAAAATTTGTTTGTTTGTTATTTTCATATTTTTGATAGCTGAAATTCTAACATGGTGGCAACTCTGTTTAAGAATACTTTAAGCTAAAATTTGTGTAAATCGTCGTTTAAGGCGCAATTTGATTCCAAAAAATTTTAAAACATTTTATAAAAAAAAATGTAAAATATGGCAATTCTACTAAATTTTTTAGTGAACATTTTTTTATAAAGAAATATTTTTTCAAAAAATTTTGAAATAAACTGTCACTGACTTGTTTGGCTCTTATAATTTTTTGTTGTTTCTAATTAAAAAATACTTTAAATTTAACCACATGGCAACCCGTTATTACAGTATACGAATTTTTTAAATTATTTCAAATACAAAATATTCTTTGCAAAATATTTTAACCAAGTGCAGCATTTTTTACCATAATTTTTTATTATAATTTTATGTTGGCAACTCTCTTAACCATTTTATATTAAAAACCATTTTATAACGGAGAGCAATCAATAATTGTAGTACCTTTACAAGCTTTTTCAAAAAAATTTTGAATATATTTTTAATTAAAAAAAAATTTGGTTTAAGAAGTTCTGATAAAATTTAGAGTCTAATGAGAAACTACTAAGCAAATATCTCTGTAAATAATGCTCTTGGAATACTCTATATTTGCCCAGCCAATGCAAAAGGCAAGACTTAAAATTTTTTGAGTACGCCTAGTGCCTAAAAATATTCTCAAATATGAAATGTTTCTCGAACTATCCTAAATTTTCTTCAAGAATAGATATTCAGCCGGTTATAAAAGGTCGCTATTCTATGTATAACCTTTCAGGACGATCAATATATTCGTTTGAGGCTAGAAGCTAAGACTAAGAGACGTTTTATTTACTATAGTCTAATAAACTAAGAGATTGATCACTGTTCGAAGGAAAGCCTCAACAGTCCTAAACCGACTTTTGGAGGTGTGCGACTTTGCTAAAAGCTTTACAAATAGTATTGCGCCTAATTGTAGGCTACGTCAACTCCTCAACAGTACTGAAAGACTTTTGGAGGTGTGAGACTTTGCTAAAAAGCTTTACAATTAGTATTGCGTCTAATTGTAGGCTAAATATTATTTTGTTAGATTGAAAAGTAATGTTTTTTGAAGACAGATGAGCATTTTTACACATTATATTCAGCCGGGCATAAGATTGTTAGATGATTCAGGAGTAGCTGTTCTATGTATAACCTTTCAAAAAGATCAAGAATTGTTTAAGACAAGAAGCTAAGACTAAGAGCCGTTTTATTTACTACAATCTAATAAACAAAAAGCTTTACCATTGTTAGAAGAAAAGCCTCAGGGGTTCTAAAATAACTTTTGAAGGTGTGCGACTTTGCTATAAAGCTCTACAATCAGTATTACGCCTAACTGTAGGCTACATTTTGTTTTGTTGGATTGAAAAGTAACAGAACGAGTGAAAAACATTTCGCATTTTCAAAAAGAGTTTTAGAAATATACAAAGTATTGTTTTATGAGGACAAATTAACATTTTTACACACTGAATGCGATATTTTGACAGTTTGTAAAGCATACCTATAAAAGACAATTCCATCTAATCTGGTTACGGTCATTAAACACAAATAAAATCACAAAAATTGCGAGAATAAAAGACAAGGGAATCAAACAAACCGAAAGTAAATAAAATGAGAAATAAATTAAAAAGCAATGATAAGAATAGTAATAAAAATAAAAGAACTCTCAAGTAAAGTATAGAAAAATTGAAGGCGAATGAGTAAACGAAGACGAGCAAACAATGACGCGCCAATTACCACTACTGACCTACTAAGGCGCGCATTCGCGTTGGAGCGCGTTAATGCGGCGAAAACCACAACAACGCACAGCAGCAACAAGTGTGCGCGCGCAAGCAAAAAGAAAAAAATAAAACGAGAAAATGAGAGAAACAAGTAGACGGTACTACAGAGACAGACGCACATACAAAAACACTGCGCATGCGCGCAAAGCGTAGAACGTGAAGCGATGATTAGGCAACGCAAAAGCCGCCGCGGCAGAGCTGACAGGGTCGGCAGTGGTAAAAAGTTGTAGTAGCAAGCTTGTAGTGAAACATTTTGGCGTCACACAGCGGTGTTCGGTGTATGAAATGTGCGAGCTCATAGTAGTTGAGCGTCCAATCAGCTGTGCGCGTCAGCTAAGCTGCTGTGTAGGCATGCTGAGTCCGATGCAGTCACACGGACATAGGTTTATATCTGAATACTTGTAGTTTCTTGTAGCTGGCTGACTTGCTCACTGAGTGAATGAGTGTCTGGCCAGCTAGCGGTTCGACCATTTGACCAACAGTTTGTCTAGCTGTCTGTCTGTTTTTCAGTATTGGCTAGTTCATCATCAACGCTTACACATTTCTTTACTTTCTTGCATGCTAAATTGCATTTCAGTGAAAAGGGAAGCAACTCCTTCCCAGACAGCAGTAGTTAATATTCAAAATAGTAGTATTAATAGTAGTAAATAAGGTAGTATTTGTAAGGCTAACAAACACAAAATAAAAGGGTACTGAATAGTACTAGAAAAGTGCAGAAGCTCTTATTATAATAACGATGATTAGTATTAATGGTAGTAATAATAATAGTAGTAGAATGCCTTAGTGTAAAAAATAGTAGTAATTGGTGGTACTGTTGGACAAACATCAACTCTGACTACTTTCGCACAATAGTCAAATTATTTATAGGAGCAAGAGCACATGTTTTAAATGGGTGTATAAACAACGTAAAAAGTAGTAGTAGAAATAGTAGTAGACAAAAAAGTAGTAGAAAATAGTATTAAAATATTGAAATTGTACGAATGTTTTCATTATAGCATAAATCACCACCTAACAACAACACTTAGAGAACTATAACTACAGCAACTTTCATAATAAGTATTAAAAATTTCGTAGTATTGAATTTGGAGTTTTCACAAATGTGCAAATTGCTCATAACAATATTTAAATATCAGAGCTAGATATGACAAAACCACAACTTCGAGAGCAGTAGTATTAAAAGCAATAAGGAGTGAAATTAGTAGTAGTAAAATAGTAGTAGAAGTAATAGTAGTAGAAAAAATAGTATTGGTAGTACTGAAAAATAGGAGCAGCAGTAAAATGGTGATCGCAGAAGAAAAAATAGTAGTAGATTTTAGCAAAATAGTACTAGTGGTATTAAAAAAACGAGGAGTAGAATTTGTAGTAGTGGTAAAATAGTAGCAGAAGTAAAAACTCATTTTGGTAGTACTAAGAAATAGTAGCAGTAGTAAAATAGTGATAGCAGAAGAAAAAATAGTAGTAGGTTCTAGCAAAACAGTAGTAGTAGTATTAAAAAAACCTGGAGTAAAATTAGTAGTAGTGGTAAAATAGTAGTAGAAGTAAAAACTAGTTTTAGTAATACTGAAAAATAGTAGCAGTAGTAAATTAGTAGTTGCTGTCGAAAAATAGCAGTAACTGAAGAAAAATAGTATTTGCAGCAGTAAAATAGAAATAGTACTATCAAAATTCATAAATACATCTACAAACATATAATAGCAAAAACAACAACCAAAAACACCAACAATTAAACAAATCCATGTGTACATACAAATGTGGCAAATCGCTCATCGCTCGAAAGCTACAGCGGCGCTAACAACACGCCTGTTAACGTTGTTTTTATTTTTGTTTTTGTTGTTTTTACTCTTTTCACCTTTTCGCTCCTTTTTTGCCTTTCTTCACTAGCACTTTATTGTTGTTGTAGTCTCTTCTTTAAGTAACTTTTTGTTTTTGTTTGTTTTCAGTAGATTTCTGTCGTAGCTGTCCGCCGCGAATAATAAATAAGAAAAAGTTATACTTCAGCGCGTAAATTGCAGACGAGCATTGGTCTGATGGCGATGTGTGGGAGACGCGCGGAAAGCCATGCGGTAGTAGTAGTAGTAGTAGAAGACACCAGCGGCACTCTTTGCGGCGGCGTCAAATGTGACTGTTATACGCGAGCGCCTAACACTACGCCAGAAACGCGCGCATACACACACACACAAACGCACGCAACAGAGTCGGCAATGTAAACACACAGCAATATATATAGTATGTTGCGCACACTCACCTACCCACAAAGGCGCTCTCAGGCATTAGGAAGCGCGCTTCTTTAACAACCGCCCGCCGCCTGCCGCACAGCGCGCGTGCTTGGTGGCGCGCTACCAACGCTATCAGCAAAAGCAGCGCGCCGCCCGCCATCCACCACCTACTTGCCGCTTTGGTGGTTGCCAACTGTTTGACATTAGCCGCTGCCGCTCACTTAACTGTCTCTTGCCACTTAACTCAACTTAGCCGCGCGCGTCTGAGACACTGCGCCTGAGTCTGAGTCTGGCTCTGCGCGCGGCTTTCATGTTGGCTTATTGGCTGCTGCTGCTGCTGCCGCTTTAGCCACTTCTGCTTTGACTCAGCGCTGCCATCACACTTGCTTTATGGCTTATGGTCTGTCTGCGCTGTTTGGTTTGGTGGCGTTTGGTGTTTGCTGCTGCTTGCTGCCTGCTGCCTGCCATTCGGTGTTGATGATGTTTTCGCCGCTGGTACGGCGCACAGTTGTAAACGTGAGTGCCAAGCGTGTGAACGTGATTTTCTTCTTCGCCTTGTTTTGTTTTTGCTTTCGGTTACTTAGCCAAGCGTCGCGTACTACATTTGCCATTTAGTTATTCTGTGAACTGCTAGCAGGAAGTGTTCATGAAATATAAATCGGCCGAAGATAAAACGGCAACAGCAGCAACAACAGCAATAGCAAAAACAACAGTATCAACGTTAAATAAATTAAAAACTCATAAAAGGGAATTAAGGTGGCATATCTGCGCATGTGTACGCACGCATACAACGGTGTGTGTGTATGTGTGTGGTGCGTTGCAGTGAAATACAATTAAGCGCTGAGGCGATGTGTGCATTTAGAAATATAACAAAGTTGGTGAAATTCATATTTTGTTGTGTAAGTGTTGTTGCACGTGAGAAAAGTGCATAAAGTGCTTCGAGAAAACGGTAAAGTAAGAGTGAAGTTTAAGCGAAAATTTAACAAATATAAAGAAAAAATTAAATTAATTTATATCTAATTAATAATAGTGTTAAATTTATGAATAATTAATGCAGTGTTGAGAAAATAGAAATAATCATATGATAAAATAATAATATAGACTTAAAAGACCAAAAGTGTCAGCTGGAGTTGAAAAAATTATAGAAATATTGTATTAAAAGGAAAGGTACTAATTTAAAAACACAAATTAATTAAAAAAGCAATACTAAAAATTAAAAATATTTTACTTACAAATTTGAAAGGCAAAACTGCGAACAAAAAAAGCTGTCAAAAAAATGATTAATAAAAATAATACAAATTAAAAGAAAAATAACATAAATTTAAAACAAAAATAATATAAATTAAAAAATAGGATGCAAATTAATAAATAAGAACAAACGTTAACTTTGGCCACAATACCCTTCACAGGCGTAATTTTTATGGCATACAATGATATATAAAATGACAATTATCTCTCTATGCTGTAGAGAGGTTCGATTTGAACAATTTCTTTGGAGATTATACCGTTATTTGGAAAAATAATTCGTGCCAAATTTCGTGATAATATCTCGTCAATTAAAAAAAATTTTCATACAAGAACTTAATTTTAATTGTTCAGTTTGTATGCTAAAGTGTTTTGATATCGGCGGTTCCGTCAAATTAACAGTTTCTCAGAGAGAAAAATATGTGACAAAATTTGCTATCGATATCTTTAAAACTGGGTACTAGTTTGCGTATAAAACATAAATATCTATTTATTTATTCATAATGAGATTGATATACTTGTAACAACGAAACCCGGTCAAATTGTCGCCAAAAACAAAAACTCAAAAATAATTATAAAAATTAAAAAAATGTGTTATTTAAGGATCATAATTTTTATATCAAAATAATATTGTCTACAACTTTGCTTCCGCCGTTTTTTTAATTTTTAGGCTTTATTATATAAAAACGGTCCAAAAGTATTCCCTCAAAAAGCAATGCTTAATTAATACACGAAATGCTTTATGATCCATTTTTTTGTAAACTAACACAAGTTGCTTTACAAAAATTCTATATATTTTTAATACCTAATAGAAATCATATAGATGGAAGTAGTAGAGTAAAAGTATTATCTATGTATGTGTCAGCCTCAGTAAAGCGTGGACGGGTCCTCAGCCGCACTTTTCTTGGAATTAAAAAAGAAAAGCAAAATTTCCCGCAAATGTCGAGAATTCGGCTCAAAAAGTGACAATTTCTGTTGAGAATAAGTTTTTTTTTCATATTTTGTTGGGTTAATGTTGACACAAATGTCCAAGATCGATATAAAACGATTTAATCGACCAATGCTTGACCCTAGAGACATCTATTGGAAAACGGCGGAAGCAAAGTTGTAGGCCTAAAAACTAAATAGAGAAATAAAATAAAATGAAAAATATAGACAAAAATTATGTAATAAAGTAAATATATTAAAATTATTAATATTAAAGAATATATAAAAGTAACTGAAATTCTTTTTTTTAAAGAAGATTTAGAAAAAGTAAAGAATGAATAAAACGCAGAAATAATTATAAAAAATCAAAAAAAAATGTTTCATTGACAATCATAATTTTTATAAAAAAAATAAAATAGAATAAGTTAATTTTTAATTTGAAATCATTATTTTATAAAAAATAAAATAAAAAATTTAGAGAAAAATAATGAAATACAAAAAGTATAAAAAATTATAAAAACAATCTTAAAAAAATGTTTTGGAAAAATTATTATTTAAAATATTAATACAAAACTAGTAATATGTGTTATAAATTGAAGGAAAAGGATTCTATAAAGATATTTGTTTTTTTAGCGAAAACAATGAAATAATGAAATAAATTAAAATTTATAAATTAAAAAAAAATATATTATTTTAAAAATATTAATATTAAAATTATTTAACCAAAATAGCTTATTTTTTAAAGAAACTTTAAAAAATTGAAAAAAATAATTAATTAATAATAAGTATTATAAATTGAAGGAAAATGGTTCTATAAAAATCTATATGCAAAAATCTAAACAAAAATTCCATAACATATGATAAAAAAACTTAACTTAAAATCCACACACAAATTTTTATTTCAAAAAAAAATTAAAAAAAAAAAAATATATAAAAAAAAAATTTAAAAAAAAAAATAAAAAAAATATTTAATCTTCATACAAAATTTCGAATTCTAAATATACTAACAATTCTACTACAAAAATTATAATACTAAAATTCTTAAAATATTAATGAATTAGTAATAAAAATATTATTATTTTTTAGTATACATCGTTATAATATTTATTAGTCAAAACATTTAAAAAAAACCAAAAAAACTATCTTTTGCCAATTAAAAATTAAAATACAAAATTTTGAAGAGATAATCATGTAATAATTTTAATAGAGCTCTTAGTTATAGTTTTTAATAATTTTTGTTAAAATATTTATATTAACAATACTTTCGAAAAACATATATAATTGAAAAAAAAAACAAAAAATTAAAAATTTGTTTTTTTATTACAGGAAAACAAATAATAATTTAATTTAATTTTCAAGTCTGCTACTCATAAACTTTTCAAAAATATAAAAAATTGGTGTTCGCTAATAGTTAAAATAAATACAAATAATTTCCCTTCAAAAAATACCAAACAAGCCTCTCAATAATAAAATATTTAATAATAATTACAGTTTATTTCATTCAAAGTGAAATACGTGCAATCTATAATTAATTGGCTGCCTGCAGCTAGAGCACAGAACCACACAAAGCAACACGTCCAAGTGAACACACAACGAAACAGTGTAACAATTGCAATATCTTAGCTGAAAAAGGTGCATTTGCACAAAGAAAGTGTTAATAATAAAGCAATAATAATTAAAAGCCAGCCACCCGACAGCGTCAACAGCTGGAGCACAGCGGTAATCACAGTAATCGGCCGGCACAATGGAATATATAAATATGGATAAGCGATTTAAAATCTCGAAAACGTTAATTGTAAGTAAACAAACATATTTTGCGAATTTCGCACGAACACAAAAGTTCCCACGGCGCGCTTGCGCATGCGCTTGTTGGTTGCGGCAGAATGAGAATGTAACAGAATAAAAGTGGCTTGCCTAATTGAAAGCGAGTTTGTGGCTTAAGTCTTTCGTTTGTTATGTGTGTGTGTGTGTGTGTTTGAGTGAATGGCGGCAGTGAGCTGTTGAGCGTAGTAAATTATTTATAAGAGATAAAGATAACAATTAAATGAACTGTGTATGTATGTATTGTGGGAATATGCCTAATGGGCATAATTTTTTATATTTATATGTTTTTTGATTCGAAAGTATTGCGAGAATTTTGAAATCTGTTTGATGCAAATAATTAGCAAAAAAAATTTTTGAAAGAATTTCGAATGACTTTATTTTATAAAACTTTAATTTATTTTCAAGAAAAAAGCTTTAAATGGTTATTCTAGTTAAGAAGCATAAATGTAAAGTCATTTTCGAAGTGAAAAAAATATTAAAAATTTAAAAAACTAGCAGGTTTTAGATAGTGATAGTTTCAGACATATGGTATATAAATTTTGAAAATGATTGTTTCGAAAAAAAATATCTCCGAAAATAATTTTTTTTTTTCTAGAAAAAACCTCTTACAGACATATTCTTGAATAATTAGACTTTGAAAATAAAAAAAATCGATTTTTTCATATTTCTAAATTAGAATACCCCCTTAAGCTCCCAAAAATTTTTAAAAGCTCATATTTAATACAAATTCTTTTGAATGTTGAAGCTAAGTTAATTATTCAAATTACTAAAATTCATAATTAATGCTTTCGGATAGATAGCCATGAAAAATATGAAATTTTGAACCATTTTACAACAGCGTCATCTTTCGGAAGCTTTTGCTAAAATATCTTATCAAAAATTAGTTGCTCTTAGTTTTCATCTAAAACAAGTAGACAGAATTGGAATAGTCAGGCTATAAAGTTTAAAGTCGTGAGGTCGGTCTAGAACCCTCAAAAAAGGCCTAAAATTTGAATCTTAGAAAATTTTAATATTCATTTTGGGAGTAAAAGGAGAAATTGAATTTATTACTACTCTTGTTTAATTTACCAGTCGTTTCTTCTTCGGGTACTTAATCGAAAACCTCCAAAGCTGGAGTGTTCTCTTTCATCTGGTCAACATGACCTAGTCAGCGCAGCCGCTGTTTCTTAATTCGTTGAACTAAATCAGAGTCCTCGTTTTTCGCGTATAGCTCATCGTTCCACCAACTGCGGTACTCGCCGTTTCCAAAGGACCATAAATTTTCCGCGAAGTCTTTATCTCAAATACTCGTACCCTTGTGACACGGTTTTGAGTTAATATGTTGTCTAAAGATGTGTTTATGTGATCTGAAATGCTGGACTTCTGGCAGCTAACCGCCTCTATATAAGAAATGCTGCGAGGGCGGCTGGCTAGTACCCATGTGACTCGGTGTTGATGTGTTCAAATGTGTTTTTATGATCTGAAGTCAAAGTTCCTACTGGCTCTATATAAAAAGGCTGGCAGGGTGGCTAGTCAGTCGAGGTGATATCAAGTGGTGATATAATGTAATGTGAAGTGCAAGGCTTGTGGCTGTTGGCTCTATATAAGAAAGACTGCCAGGAAGCTGGCTAGTAGCCATGTGACATAGTTGAGTTGACGTGATTTCAAATAATGTGTTTTTGTGATCTGAAGTGTTGAGCTTCTGGCTGCTGGCTCTATAAAAGAAAGGCAACCAGAAACGGCTGGGTGACTAGTCAGTAGCCATGTGACTCGGTTATGTTGATGTGATATGAATAAGAGATTTGACATAAAGTGTTAGGTTTCAGGTTATATAAGAAAGGAAAATGATTCTGTGTTCGATTTCGAGACCAATTTTGTTCTTGGTGTTAATGCTGGTTCCAAGACAGACAAAATTATCTACAACTTCAGAGTTATAACGGTCAATAGTGACATGTAAGCCAACTCGCGAATGCGATGATTGTTTGTTTGATGACTGAAGACATTTCGTCGTGTCCTCTTTCACAACCAGACTGAAATGTAGTTTAAGTCACAAAAACACAGATTTTGTGAAAATTAGTAAAATAATAAATTTTTATTAAAAAAAATTTTTGAATCCTAAGCTGTACTTTAAGCCACGAAAATTAAGATTTTATATATAAAAAATATAAAATATTATCTTCATAGCTAACTATTTGTCACCGAACTCATATTTTTGCTCCGTACTGTATTATTTTATGGGCGCCATTGCCGGCCACAAAAATAAATTTTACTGCAGTAAAATATTCAAAAACTCATATGTACCCAGGTAGCTTATGGCCATGCAATGAATCACGTGCATACAAATTACAAAATACGGAAAATGACAACAATAACAATAAAAGCAAGAGCAAACCGCATTTATGCCGCATGACTACGCAATCGTTTTCATTATTATTTTTTTTTTTTTTGAAATATTCATATTTTTCTACTTTATTTTTCTTTTCTCTTTTCACTTTTTTCCCATTTATTTCGCCTTTACACTCCTTTTATCGCTCACACATGCACATATTCCATATTCCGTCCGTGAGTATAGTATTTCTCCATTGTTGTTTATACAAAAAAGTTTCACTTTCTTTGGCAATGCGAATATGAACACCAAAGTGGAGTGTTTACGCACCAAAAACAAAGCAAAACCAACAACAATAAAAAATAAATGAAATCACTATATTACCGTAAGCGGTAGGAAGGAAGGGGAGTTGACGGCGCAGCACAGCGCTGAGCAAAAGAGAGTAAACTTTTTCACGTTTCAACTACATTACTTTGTATCTGTATATATGTGTGTATGTGTATATGTATGTACGTGTTATATGTGTGGCGCGTAGAGCATAAATCGTCGTGGAATATTTGGTGCGCTCGCCTTTTTGAATAGTTAAACGATTTGACACATTTCTCTTGCGGCTCGATTTTTTTTTTTGGTTTTTTTGTTTTTGCTATAACGCTTTTATTTATTTATTATTATTACGTTTTTTAACACTAACTACCATACAAATATAACAAAAACAAACATTGGTATGCAAAATCGCTGGAAGCCACCAAAATTAACGTTTTCTGCTGCGTGTTGCTAGCGAACAAGCGCGTGTCGTGTTGCAATTGTCGCCAGGCGGTGTAAATTGGTCGGGAAGTGAAATTGCCTGTCGCCAACTGAGTCAGCTGTGCGTACATAATTAACAATATTTTTGAAATTCTATTTATTTTCTTACTTCCTAGTCGCCGCTTTTATGGCGCGGCTAAGAAAAGTGAAGTGACATTTGCGAAATTCAGCAATTGTTGCCTAAATTTTGGTCAAGCGCTGTGTAGAAAAGTTATAATGAATTATTGTTGGCGTATTTCGCTTTCAGGCCTTCGTGTGATATTAACTTTAGGCGGTTTTTTAATTATGTCAAGTAAAATTATTTCATAAAAAATATCATTACATATATGAATATTAGAGTGGATCGATGTTTCTATGAAAAAGCGTATGCAGACAATGTTCTACAAATCAATCTGAACAAGTTGGCCTCTGGGCCGCCTAAAATCGGTTTTGATCCAGCGATTTTTGAGACGAAGTTGAAAAAATCTGAATAATCGCTTGAATGGGAGATATGTGATATAGTTCTTCGATCTGACTGATTCCAACAAAAGATCAATAGAATATCAAAGCACACCTAAGTACGTATTAAAATACATTTGGATATATCAAAAAATTTTTAACAAATTTGTATGATCTCTAAAACAAACTTCGACTTAAAAATCGCTGGCTCAAAACCGAAGCAAAGTTGTTCAAAATTATCCGTAGAGCCTTTCCCGCATACGAGATTTTTCTTTTTTCTTTGGCTTCCTGTAAATTAACCCGCTTTAATGTATTTAAACATTACTTGTCACATTTTGTCCGGACTAAACTCCTAAATTACTGTACCGACTTAAGTAAAATTTAGCACACTGTGCCCAGTTTAGTTCAAATTAAAAGATAGGATACTTTATATCTCAATTATGTTAAGAATAAAAACAGTTTATAAATAAAAAAAATATTTCTAAACAAAAGCAAGTTTTCTAAGTTAAAAGAATTGTATTATATTATTATAATCTTGAGTAAAATGTGAAATGAAAAATTCATTATTTTTAGATTGACAAATATTTGATTTAATTACATATTTTCAAAATTAAACCTCCAGTACAATACCATGGATTCTTATGCCAGCAACAACTTGTTCTCCTTTCTTTGTAAATATTATTTTCACTAGAATAGAAGTTGGAGAATATAAATACAGACCTCTTCTCTTATGTTGAATTGAATCTAAACTTCAAGTTAGTAAGTTTAAAACCACATTCGGGTTTTTTTTATATTTAGATATATTAGAGATAAAAACCTTTTCAAAACTGATAAGAATGCCCAATTCACATTCAGAAAAGAAAGTGAAGTCAATCTATCTCTATATAAGCGTTTAATGCTTCTAACAGTGCTACTAAATGGTAAGCAAAATTAAGCGATAGCTGATCAAATTTGACCAGGACTGAAAAAATTAAATTTTGACTCACTTTAATATAAATCCTTTAAAATCTTCCTGCTTAATCAAATTTTCATCTCCTCTGAATTATATTCAATGTACTCAAAATACATGATAAAGCGGTTTTTTTCAAATTCGAAAACTGAAAAGTCACAGGGAGACGAATGCGTTGGCTGAGCACTGACTCTCGTTTCATGTTTAGCCAAAACAATAGTCACAATCAATGAAGAATATGACGGCACTTTATCTTGTTGAAAAATGAATGAATTTTCTGCCTACAAAATCCGGTCGTTTACGATGAACTACTTCACGAAGAAGACTCAAAACAGCCAAGTATTATTTTTTGACCGTTTAACCCAAAGGAACGAATTCATGGTGAACCACACCACATTTATCAAAGAAAACGACGAGTATCTCCTCAATTTTTGACCGACTTTGATGTGATTTTTTAAGTTTCAGCGCATTTTTGGAGCGCTATTCGCTAGATCGTTAGATAGTTTGGACGTCATATTCAAAAGCTTTTTGTCACCAGTAATAATTAATGTAGGGCTCTCAGCTGCGTTGTCTAGCATCTTTTTTACAATCTCTGTTCGATGTCGTGTTGACAAAAAATCAGATCTTTTGGTACGAGTCTAGCATTGACACGTTTCGTACCCAAAATATTACCAAAAATGGTTGAATCGATCCATAAAAGATTTTGAGATTCTCTGATGTCCCTCTGAAACCAACACGACGATTTTCAAGCACTATTTCTTTAACTTTTTCGATGTTATCCTCATTAATAGAGATCAATGGACAACTCGCATGAGATACGTTTTCGATGACTGCACGACCTTTACTCAATGCTTATAACTTTTTTCATCGCTGCCTTCTTCTTTCTAGTGGCTTTTTAAGTTCTTCTCGCTCTTCTGATTCGGAGAAAGAGAGAAGAAGAGAAAAAGGCAGTTTCAGTTGCTTCCAGGATTTTTCGAGCAAAACACTTCCTCAGAAATTGATTAATGTGATTCAAATTTTCTGATTAAAACTAATTTCTTGTACGAAAAACTTTTTAATTTAAAAAGATATCTTCACAAAATTTGCCATGGGTTATTTTCCAAAGCAACGCGATGGCGTGAGAAGAAATTTTCTAAATCGGACCACTGTAGCATATAGCTGCCATACAAACTCGATAAAAATTAAGTTCCGGAGTATGGAAGCTTCTTTATTTGTGAAGGATATTCTTGCAGCAATGCAGGCAAAGTTATCGGGTTTTCTTGCTTTAGACTGTCAAAGTACATATGGTACATACAATACATTATTAAAGTTTTTTTTTTTAATTTTCTTATTAAACCACATATTAAAATAAAGCTGATGGCGACAATTCTTCGATATTTTTGCTTTGAAGACCACTTGTATACCGCAGTTATCAACGAAAGTAGATGCTCAGTCAAAGCTTTTTGCCTCGTAACCACCTCATGAAGTATATTATCTACATATATGTACATACGAAGTTTAGTGAACAGTTCCATCAAATATATGAGATGTACCCACTCTAAACACAAATCCAACTTGAGTATTAATATCTGGAACTGTTTTGATTTAAAGATAGCACTTTTACTAACAAACATATATACATAAATAAATAATTAGTACTTATATTACAATTAGAGGCTTGGCAGCGCCTTAAATTACAAATTTTAAACCACGACCTACTAACATAAATATATAAAATTTACGCTAAACATTTCAAACTCTCAAAAATACAGCAAAAAATAAGCCAAAATAAGGAAAAGTTCGTTTCCTAAGTCTTTTGTTGCAAATCCACACAAACGCCACTTTCCACGAAAAATCAATTGTATTTCTTTTTCTAAACTTTCTTTCCATCAACCAACTCTCAAATTGCAGCGAAGAAAACTCTAACCGTTCTAGTTAAAGTACCGCTAATTAATAAGTCGCGCACTCACAACTACACACACACACACAATTAAATGTGCATTCAGCTGATTTCACTTAAGTATTAGCTGCCACTTAACTGCCACTTATGTGCTCACTACAAGCGCGGCTGAGGACCGTTTAACCAAAACGACCATTAACGTTTTGTAGATCAAGCGATTTCAAAGAGTTCAATAAGATTCTGCGAACATTTCTAATAATAACCTTTCTTTCTGGCTTTTCCCACACTAAACAACAACTACTGCCTGCTTTTTGCTGCTTCCTCTTTTGTTTTATGTTCTGCGCTTTGCTTTTGCTTTTGTGTTGTTGTTGTTGTTGCGCTTAGTTGCCATTTCGGTTGAGACAGCGCAGATAAAATTTCACCAGCTGCTCGTTGCTGGAATTACTAAATTTGGCTAAGTGTAACAGCCAGTTGGCGACTGCACACACACACTCACATACCTATACATGTATATATACATTGAGATGGGTACTTATAACTGCTTCGGGTCGCTGGCGTGCATATTCTGCTCCTTATTCGCACATAAATAATTCATTTAACAACATCAATTCAATTGATTTGTAATTGAAATGGCGTTTAAGATGATGGCGGCAACGCTGCTGTTGCTGTTTGTGTTGTTATTGTTGTTGGCAACGCAGCAGAATAAAATCAGTTGAGCAGCTGTGTGTTTTAGGAAAGCAATTACTGGTTTACATGCTAACACATTTATTTAAATCACAGAGAGAAGCGTTAATGGAAAGCTTGCATCAATTTCTAAATGCAATATATACTACTTTACAGTTATGTTATATATATAAGTTAACGAAATATTTGCATTTCAACAAAATTTGAATGTTTAAAAGGTCTTTTAATGAAGTCACTATAAAAATATTCAGAAATAGAAAAAGTTCGTTTCTTAAGTCTTTTGTTGTCAAGATATTGGTAAAAAGTAAAAAGTAAGAAGAAAAAGTATTTTCGTACTTACTTTTTTATATTTATACTAATAAATAAATAAATATGGTTGACCACTTTTTGCCATTTTCCCGCTAGAGGCATTATTCTGTCAGTGTAAATCAAAATTTCGAAATTTCCAGAACGGAAGCGAGCTACGTAACCATTTTTGTGCGAATTTAACTTTTTTTCGGTTACATGAAATTTAAAATCTCACCTTTCCAACATTATATTGTATGACACAATGTGATTTTGGTAGCAGATATACGATTGGAACGACAGCTATTGACAAAATACGAAAAACTTTTTCGACTACCCAATATATCAATTGTGTAATATAAACAATTGATAGAGACGCAAAGTCTCTTTAGAGTCAGTATGTGTACAATTGGTTTAAAGAAAGTTATATAAGTAAGCACACTAAAGAACTATTAACTTTATTATTCTCTGAACAAGGTTTATTAAGTTCACCACGAAGTTTGTAAGAACCAGAAGGAAACCTTGGAAACCTTATGAAGTATATACTCGTTTGCTTAAATGATCAGCGTCACGAGCTCAGTTGATTTCGTCATGATATCGATCTGAAATTTTGTACCTCTTTCTGTCCGTCTGTCCATCCGTCTATATATGTATGTATATACGAATTAGTCACTCAGTTTTTGAGATATCGATCTGAAATCTTTTCTCCCCAAGAACCTGCTTATTTGTTGAAGCCGCCGATATTGGACCAAAATAGCATATAGCTGTCATACAAACTGAACAATCAAAATTATATCCCTGTATGAAAACTTTTTATTTGGCGAGATATCTTCACGAAATTTTACATAGATTATTGCCCAAAGCAACGATACAATCTCCGAAGAAATTGTTTAGATTGGACTACTATAGCATACCGCTGTCATACAAGCCGAACGATCAAAGTCAATTTTTTGCATGGAGTCTTTTGCATTTGTGAAGGGTATTATGACTTCGGTGCAACCGCAACAATTCAAATTAATTTTAATAGATGGAAATAATAATTCTTATGTGAAAATTTTATGAAGCAAGACTTCTTAGTGGCCTTTAGCATATCTTGCTTATTATTCACGCTCTTAGAACCAAGAGTATGTGGAGCACTTCTCATTGAAAAAAATATTCGATTAATTTAACATTTCTTATATAAAAAATACCATTATTTAATATTGAAGCGTAAAGCCTTAGAAATTATGTTTTTTTTTTTAACCAGAAAATTTTCTAAGAACAAATATAAGGTCTAATAAAAATAAATGCACTATTGCGTTCTAGAATTAGATGGCTTTAGTAATCTTTATAACGCGTTATATAAGTGCTATCGGGTTACGGCATATGGCCTTAGAAAGACAACTCTTCGTACTAAAGCAGTTCTTAAACAGTTTCTTTATTACCCGACTCATTATTATTTTAACCTCCGTCAGAGATTCATACCAACAAACAGTAAACACGATATATTTTAGAGTTTTCTTCGGTTAAGAATATAACGTAACCCAGCAGCTGAAAATGTGTTTAGTGTTTATGGTCCAGTTACTGTAACAGCAAACAAAGCTGAACACAACAACTAAGGAATGGCTAAGTGCGGGTGCACCCGAACGAACATTTTTGTCAATACTACGTACTATTTATATTCCACTTACTAGTAAAATGATCTCTGAGTTTCATTAAGGAACCATCGCCAATCATACAAGGTGCGTTCCAAAGTAAACAGGCCCCAGGCGCCATCTGATTGCCGACTGGTGCGTTCGAACCTGCTATCTTTATCGATTGTCCAGTGAGAAATTCATGACATTTCTTTGATCGGAAGTGAAGTCATTGCGTTTTTGTTATCGGTGCTAAAATGAGCTTCGAACAAAGAGTCAACATTAAATTTTGTTTTAAAATTGGTAAAACCTTTACCGAAACGTTTCAATTGATGAAACAAGTTTATGGCGATGATTGCCTTTCCCGTAGCAGAGTGCACGTGTGGTTTCAACGTTTTCAAAGTGGTCGTGTGGACTTAAATGACGATTAACATGTGAGTCAATCAAAATCCATAATCACCGGAAATTCCATAGAAACTGTGCGTGAATTCATCAAAAATCAGCCGAAATCATCATTGAAATTCATTGAAATGGAATTGAATACCACCCAAACACAATATCGCATTTTGACCGAACATTTGGGCTTACGAAAGGTGTGTGCCCGGTTTGTTCCGCATAAATTGACTGACGTCCAAAAATAGCTCAGAATCCAATATTCGAAGGACGCTTGTGACGGATTTTTTGACCAAAATCACATTTTAACCATTAACCACTCCTCGTATTCACCTGATATGGCACCGTGCGCCTTCTTCCGTTTCGAAAAAATGCATTTGTCCATGAAAGGAAAGCGTTATGTAGACGTAGAGGCCATTCAAAAGGCTTGCAAAACATCTTAATTTTCAACAAAACTTTTATAATTTGTAAAAACAGCTTGCAAGAGTATGAATATAGGGTTATAGATAACTCAAAACCTTATGCTGAATCGCAACGAAATTGATCCATTTCTGAAACAGAAGGTTACTGGTGATGGAAAGTGGGTCATTATAACAGCATCAAACTAAAACAGGAGTGGGAGACTACACAAACGGTGGCCAAGTCAGAATTGAGGGTCTAGAAGGTTTTTGTATGGGCTTGATGGCATTGATAGATAATTATCTGCATACTGTGAACTGTTACATGCGGCCAAACTTTTAATTCACATCTGTACTGTCAACAATAGGTACTTCTGTAGGAAATAAATAACCAGAAACTCGAGCTTGGTTGGGAGGTTTTTATGCATCTACCTTATAGTCCGGATCTGGCAACAAGTGATTACAAACTGTCTTTGTCTATGACAAAAAATTTGGTGTTAAAAAAATTAAAAAATCAAGAGAAGCTTGTTAAAAGTAGAGTAGTCTTCTGTTTGTTAATAAAACATTGGCCTTAACGTTTCTGGGACGATAGAACGAAGGAGCGTAATACAACTAGTTGAAAATACCATGACAACTTAGAAAATTTTCCAAAAAAATTAAAAAAAGACAGTTTCCGCTATCAAATGTCAACTTAAGCCGCAAACGACAACAACAATATAAAAAAAACAGCTAAAACAACAAGAAGAGCTGTCAGCTCAGTTGACAAATATAATTTGCCACGGCCTTTGACTTAATATACACTCAACTAAATACATAATAGACACTTCTACACATATAAATGTTTATACATAAACACACATATGCACATCCATGCGCCATTCACCTGTGCATGCACCAGGATTTCAGTGGCGACATTTGTCATTTAACAGTCACATTTTGCAGCCTGTTGACTTAATAAATACGACAATCCCCTCACATCGCAAACGAATGCACGTGTATGAATGTGTGTGTGTATGTATCTGTGGCTTTGTTTGTTGCAAAAATGGGTCATTGGGGAAAAGAAGCGTCACGGCTCATAAGCAACTACTGTTTGTGCCGCTCTTTGCATCAATGTGGGGCTTAATGAGCCGCGATAATAAAAGCATTGTAAAATAGTTGTAAAACTGTAGTAAAATTGTATTGTGTGCAAAATATTAAATAGTGAAAAATTGCTGTTAGCAATTTGGAAAATATTTGTGGAAAGCACGTTGCCTATCACTTAGCGTCTGCTTATGAATTTTTTATACTTTCGCAAAATGTTGTACGCTGTTTAAGAATTTTATACACATTACGGTTATAATTAACGGAATGGATATAGAGTTCATTTTTCACCCACATCGAAGACGATAGAACAATTATAGCGTCCTTGTGAGTTTTCGAAAGTAAAGTTGCTATTTTCGATAAACTAGTCCCGAGTCTCGAAGGGTACCTCTTCATTGGGGCTACATTTCCTTCCAGCGAGCAATAATTCGAGATCGGACAACTGGAAAAGTTCGCAAAGTAAACTTGCTTTTTCGTAGAAAATAGGTCTGAACCGCGGTAAATACCTCTTCAACTTGAAAAACCGGCATTTGGAGAACTCCAAAGAATATGTTGGATGTCTAAAGAATTTAGAGCAAAATTTCTACAATTATTCCTCTTTAAAGATTTCTGACACGATGAACCGATGAAATAGAAAATCTCGTACTATCCACACAGCCCAAAGCTTTCGCCTACTAAAATTTCCATGCAGGGCGGATCCAGAGTAGTTCCTCCCCGGTGGATCTGCGCCTGTTTTCATGAACGTTATGCCTAGCATACGTTGCTTCCATATCTTAAAAAAGCCAGCCATCTTGATCAATTTTCTTTTCTTTTTTTCTTTCAAAATAATTTTTCGGCGTAATGCCACTCCATAGATACTTCGATAAGGCCATTGTGCATTTATGAAACCAATTATGTATGTATAAGTAGCCACATCATTCAATCGAATTGCATTCCTCGCATCACATACATACATACATACATACATACAATGAAGTACAAACGAAAGTAAGAAACCACAAAACTTAATTACTTTTTACTACTTTCGCTTTCTCGTTGTAAATCATAAGGAGAACCTGGTAATCACAGGAAATTAATAATAACTAATTAAAGACACGGTGTACGCACATACCACATATGCACATACATATGTACCAATATATGAAAGTACGCAGAGCAATTTCCGAAACTTGGAAAACCAAAAAGCGCGATTTATATCTAATAACATACAATTAAAATGAGTATGCAACGTTATGCATCATTAGAGATGAAAGGAAACTTGAAAAGGAAATGGGAAAATCCAAAGGTACTTACATATCTACATATGTAATTGCCACATATTGAAATTGGGAAAGTTTTAAGGGGTTATATCCATTGGCAAGTCAGATAAAGTTCGATTTTTTGGGATTTTTTTTTTGAAAAGGCATTTAATATAATAAAAAAAAATAATAAATCATGTCGTTCACAGAATCAAAGACACAAAAATATGGATTCCCTTGATCTGGTCAAAAATCAAAATCTTTAAGTTTTATAACTTCGATTCGAATTATAAACAAGTAAGAAACGAGTCATGTGTAGAATCTCACGCAAGTGAAGAAAATTCTCTGATTGCCATTCACTTGGAAGTGGCAAGCAACGATTCTTATACATATGGCTCAAGCTCACGACTTCCAGTTTTAGACCAAGTATCCTCTGGGTAGCCTAAGAACATTCGTTCGAAGGCGAGCTAAAGTGAGAAGGAGTTGTGCGCTGGGTTTGAGATCCGTCACGTAAAAAACGTTCCCAATGAAAAATTACTAACAGCCTGGATGAGTGACCCCCGTTTTGATGACGACCATGGCAAACGCATTAAGGATTACGGTTTGAGTGCATGCTCTTGGAATATCCGGCCCATTATTAGGAAGGTGCCGCTGCCCAGCTGGTTGATGTTCTCGTAAAAGTAAAGGCTGACATCACCGCTGTCCAAGAAATGCGATGAGCGAGAAAAGGACTGAGGCGAGTCCTTGCTTGTGGCATTTACTACAGTCGCCATATAAAGCAAAGCATGTTTAGTGAGGGATTCGTGGTGGGGAAGAGACTCCGTCGCCGAGTACTGGCATTCAGCCCGGTGAATTAAAGTCTAGCCACAATTTACAACACAGCGAGGTTCTTCAACATATCGCTGATTCGCGCCCACGACCCGACGGGAGAGAAGGAGGATATGACAAAAGATGCCTTCTATTAGCGCTTGGAGCAATGTCAAAATAGTGCTTGGTGTCTTTAACGCCAGAGTGGGCAAAGGAGATATCTTTGGCACAACGCTCGGTAAATTCAGCCTCCAAATGGTTTGAGGCTGATCGGCTTCGCTGGGGACCGAAATATGGTTATCTATAGTACTAGATTCCAGCTTAGAAAAATTCACAAAGCTACCTGGCTGTCTCCGGATCGAAAAGCTATCAACCACATCGTACACCTCGAGGTCGTAACATCGACTCGGACCACTATCTTGTTGCAGCCAAGAGACGTGCCCGCCTGCGAGAAGCTGTAATCACAACAGACAGCCGAACGACTTACGACTCGACTAGTACTAATCAACAACTCGGTATAAGAGAACTGTGGGACTGCATTTTAAGCTCCTTACATACAGCTACAACCGAAACCATTGGTTTTCGGAAAATGCAAATGAACAGCTGCTACGATGAGAAGTGCCGTGTCGCAGCGGAGAAAAAACAGCGGGATCGACCATGAAGAAGTGTGAATAGCAATTACCCGCCTGAAGAACAACAATGCGGCGGCGAAGAAATTATAAGGAGCATGCATAAGCTTCTTTGTAGAATATGGACGGACGAAAGCATGCCTAACGATTGGAATTTAAGTGTGCTCTGACCTCTGTGCCAGTGTTTAACAGTGCCTGTGCAAAACTGATGACGTAATCATCTAATACGACGAACCCATTTGACATTCATAACATTACATAGAGTTTTTGAAGAATTTGAAGAACAAAATTGCCAATCTGTCAAGTTGATCAAAATTCTTCGTGACTCAAATAAATGAAACCGATAACCAAATTTCTTCAATATGCTTCCGTGATCATCGCGTTCTCCGGCTTTGATGTCCTGCGGCCGCTTCCTGTACTCAGATCTCAAAATAATGCTCTTGGAAAATAAATTTCGCGAGAATAAAAAGATAATAGACGAAACTGAGAAATATTTTAAAGGGAAAGACACATCGTTCTACAAAAAATATATCGAAAAGTTTGAAGATAGCAATAATCGGTGTAACGCCCCCGATGGCAAATATGTTGAATAATAAAAACAAATTTCAGCAAACAACTGCGACTTTCCTTAAAATGCTAAATATTTTTCAGCCTCCCCTTAATAAAATACTTTTTTAAATACGACCGCTAAATTGCCTAACTAATTATCTAACATAATACACTTTAAGTCCTATTAAGTCATTTCTATCATCTAGTATTGAAATTCTTTGAACTTACGCTATTTTGCACATCAAATCATAAATCATTCGGTTATAACTTCAAATATATATTAGATTCCTTTATGAAACTTTAATAATAATACACACAAAGCACACAATCGTGGAATTTTTGAAGTTTACACATAAACCAAGAAAAAAATTATCACATTAACTTCAAGCTGGCAAAGACACACGAAACGTCGTCATAAACAATAAATAATAAGCCAACAGGTGAATCAACGTGCAGATATTCACTTTTCATTTCCATAAAATGCGCGCAATAAAAATAGTAATCAACATAAATCGAAAAGGGAAAAATAAAGCCGATTAACATAATTACGATGGAGGTCCAAAAACAATTATACAAATGTCGCTTGCACATAAATACATAAATCAAAATGCTAATTAAGGCGGAACAAAGAAATTTGTATGGATTATCTAACACTTTTACTAGCGACTAACAGCTAACAGCTGACAAGTAAAACGACCGTGGAGTTATGGGTGCATAGAAATTTATGTTTACTCTAATTTATGTATATCTGTATATATACGAACAAATAAATGTACGTGTCTGTGTTTGTTATATTTTCAACAGTGGATTTAGGATCATTGTGTATGGAGTTCATATGACTAGTACTATAGAAACCCTACATATAAGGTCTGGTAAATCTGATCCGATTTAGGTCAAACATACATACAACATTTTGTTCGATAACTTTTTGACATTTTGAAAAATTTCCAAAATGTCACTCTGATGGAAACATTCCTATTGGTAAAAAACTGGGACAATCGATTTTCACAAGGCTTCCCTTAAGGATTTTTCACTAGCAAAATGTTTCGCCATACACAGGAATTGTTAGTAAGCACTTGATGCCAGTTCCGGACTATAAAGTAGATGCATATTAATCTTCTAACAAAGCTCTCGGCGATTTGGCGAATCACTGTCGAGGTGTACGGCCTGATGTTGTAACGGGTGATTTTTTTGAGGTTAGGATTTTCATGCATTAGTATTTGACAGATCACGTGGGATTTCAGACATGGTGTCAAAGAGAAAGATGCTCAGTATGCTTTGACATTTCATCATGAATAGACTTACTAACGAGCAACGCTTGCAAATCATTGAATTTTATTACCAAAATCAGTGTTCGGTTCGAAATGTGTTTCGCGCGCGTGTTTTGTTCAGCGATGAGGCTCATTTCTGGTTGAATGGCTACGTAAATAAGCAAAATTGCCGCATTTGGGGTGAAGAGCAACCAGAAGCCGTTCAAGAACTGCCCATGCATCCCGAAAAATGCACTGTTTGGTGTGGTTTGTACGCTGGTGGAATCATTGGACCGTATTTTTTCAAAGATGCTGTTGGACGCAACGTTACGGTGAATGGCGATCGCTATCGTTCGATGCTAACAAACTTTTTGTTGCCAAAAATGGAAGAACTGAACTTGGTTGACATGTGGTTTCAACAAGATGGCGCTACATGCCACACAGCTCGCGATTCTATGGCCATTTTGAGGGAAAACTTCGGACAACAATTCATCTCAAGAAATGGACCCGTAAGTTGGCCACCAAGATCATGCGATTTAACGCCTTTAGACTATTTTTTGTGGGGCTACGTCAAGTCTAAAGTCTACAGAAATAAGCCAGCAACTATTCCAGCTTTGGAAGACAACATTTCCGAAGAAATTCGGGCTATTCCGGCCGAAATGCTCGAAAAAGTTGCCCAAAATTGGACTTTCCGAATGGACCACCTAAGACGCAGCCGCGGTCAACATTTAAATGAAATTATCTTCAAAAAGTAAATGTCATGAACCAAACTAACGTTTCAAATAAAGAACCGATGAGATTTTGCAAATTTTATGCGTTTTTTTTTAAAAAAAAGTTATCAAGCTCTTAAAAAATCACCCTTTATTAATGGATCACAATTACTCTCCTATTGGCCGACACACTCGACTATTGTCATTATTATCTCATAATGGAAAAACTTGCGCCTGAGGAACAAATACTTTAACTTTATTACGAAAATTCATGTTCTGTAATGAATGTGTTTCAACTTATGGTCAATATAATTAGCCTACTGACCGTACTATTCCCAACACCATCAGCCATCTTGAGACCCAACATTCATTATTGGATAATATTCGGCCGAAAAGACTACGTCCAATACACGGTGAAGAAAATATAGCAGACGTAGCTGGATATTTACAAGAAGACCGTGAAGACTCGACTCGGCGCCGTTCCCAGCAACTCGGCACGACTTGAGCACTATACGCAGCGATCTTTAATTGAAAGCTTACGAAATACAGCTTGTGCAAGAACTGAATACTCTCGACCCACCCAAGCGACATCGCTTCGTTCTATAGGCTCTTGAAAAATGTCCACAATATCCGACGTTTTCAAACCAAATTTTGTTAAGCGATTAGGCCCATTTTTGGCTCAATGGGTACGTAAACAAGCAAAATGGCCGCATTCGGGACGAAGAGCATACTGAAGGAATTCAAGAGCTGTCATTTCATTCTGAAAAAACAACAGTTTGGTGCGGTTTGTAGGCCGATGGAATCATTGGCTCATATTTCTTTAAAAACTATGCCGGTGAGAACGTAACCGTCAATGGCGACCGTTATCGCGCCATGGTAACCGACTATTTGATGCCTGAAATCGAAGCTCGCGATCTCGGCGATATTTGGTTTCAACAAGACAGCGCCACTTCCCATACATCCCATCAATGAGTGGACTTATTGAGGCAGCACTTCGGTGAGCAGATAATTTCACGTTTTGGGCGGGTCGATTGATCATCAAGATGGTTTTATATCACACCCTTAGGCTTCTTCCTGTGGGTAGTCTAAAATATATGCAGACAATCACGTTCCCATTCAGGGCTTGGAACAAAACATGACGCGTGTCATTCGCCAGTTACCAGTCGAAATGCTCGAATGAGTCATTATAAATTGAACTCAACGGATGGACCGTCTGAGGCGGAGCCGCAGACAAAATTAGAAAGAAAAAATATTCTAAAAAAAAAATGCCAAAAAATGTTCTTCCGAATGATAATAAACATTTCCATTAAATTTGAAAATTCTGTGTTTTCTTTAAAAAAGTAGGAACCTCAAAATGGACCTTTCATATTTACATAATTAAAGAAAAATTCCTATATAAATGTTTTTCAACTCTTCCGCTTAATTTAGAAATAGAAAAGTGATTTTAGTCCCCCATATCAATATAATTTTACAGCATCTCTATTAGCTGTTAAGTCCATGTTGTGCAAAATATAATATTAGTTGTTGCTCTTAGGTTTCTGTGCTGACATAAGCGGCAAAAGATGCATAAAATTATAACAAAACAAAAAATTTGCAGTTTTCAACCGGTTACCAATAGCTACAAAAGCAGTAAACTCGCATATGAGCTGCAGTGACGCTGCCGGTGTGTCTTCACGTCTTTTATTGTTATTATTGCTTGTAAAAATTAATATTTCTATTAGTTTTCATTTAGCGTGTCGCTTTACGAATATCTTCTGGCTTTTAACATTTATTTTTCTCTACTTAAAATATTCAAATCTTATGAGTATTTTAATAGTCTGCGATCGTTGTGAAAAAAAATATTTTTTTATTGTATTATATAATATTTGGTTGTGACATAGGTTGGTGTCGCTGGAATGCATGCATTAACTATACATTGTTGTGCAATAATACATTAATTTAGTCGCAGCGTTATAAGTTTGAGTGTCTGGCATAAATACCTAGCCACCCTGTAGGAAACGCTAATGGAAATGTAGTAATACAGGTTTTTAGCTTAAGATGAGAGCTTAATAAATCAAGGAAAGGGAATGTTAAGGATTTAGCTCCCATTGACTTAGTACTAAAATGCATTAAAAAGTTCCTGGATCTGCGATATTGGCTTTAAGTTCGCTGTACAGTCAGCTCAAGGCTAGTGAAGTGGTCTTTAGACCTCTTATGTCTAGCGTTCAGATACTTTATGATTAGTCTGGTGTGAGTGCCTGATCACAGCTATATTGCAGGAAACTTACTAGCTTACTAGGACAGATGCTTCAGTCTCAATAACTGCAGTATGTGAACGGGGGGGAACCGTTGTCTTCCTGTGGTTTGCTACTGGACCGCTTTGCAGTCGCAAGATTATCTTGGACCAGGATAAATCGGAAAAGGACGAGGGACAATATTTTTTTTCTAAAATGGATCTTAACAAACCTCTAAACATACTTTTTTAAGCAAAATTTTCTCACCCACTGTGCATAGTCCACGAAAATCTCCTTCTATTTGGACTATTGAAACTAAGATAAAACAAAATTTTGTTTTAAGAAAGACCCTGACAAATCTCTAGACATACATATTCAAGCAAAAGCTTCTCATTCATCAGAAATAAAACAAGATGCTCGACCAAGTAAGAAGCAAAGATATAAGGAAATTTTAATTCAAGACCGCCCAGTGATAACTAACCCCCCCGGAAGTAAAACGACTATAAAAATTCTTGAAGACCCTGTTATCACTAAAAATTTGATTTAAACACAGAAACAATTAAGCCAAGTCCTTCAGAACTAACTTTAAGCCTTATAAAAGATGTCAAGAACTAGGATATACTGCTTTTATACACATGAACTAACCCTTCTTCCCCATGCCATTGTTCCTATTTTCCTGCAGGGCCTGAAACCACTTTCATTATGTACAATTTGCCATGTTGTTGAAGGTGAAGCGTATATCCGGCAGTCAGTCGGCCGTCCGGTCAGCGAGTATAGACAATCACTCAGCCGCGTTGCGCTTTGAAAAGCTTTCACTGCATTTAGAGGGCATCGACATGGAAATTATGCAGCACATTTATATTGATTACAAACATATTTGCATACAAGTATGCATACGTACATAAAAGTATGGGGAAATGGAAAAGTTTTATTGAAAAGTAAAAGCGAGACCATAAATTAGAGATATGCTTTGATTGGCTTTGATTGGTTTATATGGGAAAAATTTGGAAATTGTTGGAAACAATTGTATTATTACCAAAATGGGGAGTTCAAAGAGATATGAATCGCGGAATTAAAATAAAAAATTTAATGGAGTCATAATTAAGTATGAAAGTACTTAAAAACAAGGGTACATTGGGTACATTGGAGCTATAACACCCCTCACAGGAGCATTTTTTATAGATATTACAGAGTGTATTTTAGATATGTGGTATCTGTTACAAGGTGTCAATTGTCTTAGGCTTATCTGCGTAGACTTCACATAATTCCAAAAAAAATAGTCCAGCAGTGTTAAATCGCACGATCTGAGAGGATACGTCAAACGTCCACGACGCAAGATTATCCATTCACCCAAAGTGACCTTCAATGAATTGATTGTACCTTGACCTTCAATATAATTGCTGTATGACATTTAGCGACCATCTTGTTGGAACCAATGTTCTACCACATCAACATCCTCTAACTCAGGCACTAATGATTACCTCTATCCATAAAGCACACTCTTTTTGAGGATTTATCGGTGTCTATACAACAGCTTGTGGACCATACTTTTCTTGAAATAGTGACCCGTTCCCAAAAAATAAACTGAGTGCCATTCACGTGGAAGTGGCCAGAAAGCTGCTCCCGACTTCTGGTCTTAGACCAAGTATCCTCTGGGTAGCCAAAGAACATCCGTTTGAAGGCGATCTAAAGTGGGAAGGCGGAACATCCTCATCTCCGGGGTAGTGCGATCCGCCATGTAAAAAACAGTACCAATGAAAAGAAGAAAACAGTCTCGGATGAGAGACCCCCAAACGTGTTTAGGTCTACGACTTAAGGACGTGCACCTGGAATTCCCGGTCCCTTTATTGGGAAAGTGCCACTACCCAGCTGGTTGATATCTTCATTAGACTAAAGGCTGACAGCACTGCCGTCCAAGAAGTGCGATGGACGAGACAAGGACTGAGACGAGTAGTTCCCTGTGGCATTTATTACCATATAAAGGAGCGCAATTTCGGTGTGAGTTTCGTGGTGGGAGCGACTCCGTCGCCGAGTCCTGGTATTCACCTTGGTTGATGAACGTTTAACCACAACCCTCCTCAAGCGAAGATTTTTAACATATCGCTTTGCGGCCACGCCCCGACGGAAGAGAAGGACGATTTGACCAAAGATGTCTTTTATGAGAGCTTGGAGCGCACCTATGACAGCTATCCCCGCCACGATGTCAAAATCGTGCTTAGCGAGTGGGCAAAAAAGATATCTTTGGCACAACGGTCGGTAAATTCAGCCTCCATGATTAAACATCTCCAATAGGTTGAGCGCTGCCTCCTTCGGATGGTGACTATCCACTCCGACAGCGATATTGGCCTTGAGTTCGCTGACTGTATGATCAAGACTAGTGAAGAGGCGTCTAGACCTCTTATGTCTAGCATTTAGTTATAGTCATAAAATAACTAAAGTCTGGTGTGGGTGCCTGACCACAGCGATATTGCAGAAAACTGTAAGGCTGATGCTTACTGGGATAGGAGCTTCAGTCTCAATAACTGATGAATGGGAAAGGTTAGGAGTTCCGTTGGCTTCCTGCGGTCCGGTACCGCTGTGCCGTCGCAAGGTTATTTTGGCCCAGAGAAAGAGTAAATCGGAACGGGTATAGGAAGCTCTTCGTTCTCAATGCGGTTTACTTTTCAATAGTTATAGGAGTACTAACTGGCTGCTGTTCGCCATCTAAACTAACCTTAATCTACATTCAATCTAAACGCTGTCTATACCACCCTCATGAGCCGGAACGGACATGGATATACATTCAGCGAAGAATTCTCAACTTAACAGCATTTGGTCAAACCAATTTTTCAATATTTTCTAGCATTACAAAAAAAATATCATCAATTGCACCACTTGGTTCTACAACTACAACTTTTACCGTAAAGTTGTTACCATCAGCAAACAACAAAAACATTATTAGAAAGCAAGAATGTGATGGGCGCGTAGCATGAAAAAAGAACTGAGAAAAAGTGCAGCAAATGGCGATAATAGCAGACAATACTTTTCCCAATAGACTTTTTACTTCATTCATTCTTTTTTCGCTCTTTTCACTTCAACCGCAAGTGAAACCAACCTGCTGCCGCCAATGAACATGCTATGCTGTGAGGTGTACCCGTCTGATAATGTCGACTAATGTCTGCCCACCCAGTCATGCGACTCACTCAGCCGGCCCGTTGCAATAGTGACGCTGTTTGTGTCGTTATAAAAGCTTTTTGCGGGTAACGTTGACGGTGAGATGATTGAAATGGCTTGGAAACGCTTGATCGGTTTGTTTGCGATCTTCGACGCTTGCTTGATTGACGCATTTCTCTTTTCATTTCGTTGAGCGGTTTTCTGACTTTTTGTTTTTGTTCTCGCATTCTGCTCATTTCGTTTTTCATGCGCCTGTGGTAGGAAGTCGCTTCACTCGTGTTTACTTTCAGTTTGACTAGATGTGGGTTACATCTCTTCTCGAATGATAGAGAGTTGGCTATAAAAAGTCGTAAATTTTTCATGCATTTTGAGTGCATGAAATACTGAAAGCATTTTCTTGAAACCAGACAAAAAATTTATGTAGTAAATCAACGTACAAGTTTGCTGAAAACAATCATCCCACGCTGGCTAATTATATTTTTGGCTATTTTCCATTTCATGCATCTTAGTTGAGGCTAATTTACTAACGAGTTTGTGAAAGCGGATTTGTATTTATTGAGGCAGAGGTCTTTGCCATAAGTGACCATACTTAGAGACAGTCAAGCGGCACTTAAAGCAATATCTGCCTACGAGACCAAATCACCACTGGTGCAGGAGTGTAGAAAACGGCTAAACAGTCTATTGCCGTGAATGAACAGCCTAATGAGCTCGCCCGCTCTGCAACAACTACTGACATGGTAGGACCTGAACCCTTCATCGCTGTGGGTCTTCATATTGGCAACAACTCCAAGGCATGCGTCATGCAAAGTTGCTAATGCGTGGCTACAAACTCAGCAGGTTTAAATATGTAATCAACCTCCCTAGGGATAAACTCAGACAACATGTCGTATTCTACACTGGCCAATGTAAGTTCAATAATAACCTGGGCCTAGCTTCTTGTGCGAATTGACAGTTCTGCGACAGGAAACCTGAAACTCCAGAACATCTGCTAATTGAGTACATAGCAGTCTGACGCCGCAGAATAAAGCCCCTTTGATCCATGTTTTCAAATAGGGATCACATCGCCTCTTTAGCATCTAGCAGTATATGGGAATTTTACAATATACTGGGGCTAAGTAGGTCGTTGTGACTGAGGAGAGACATCTATTTATCTTATCTTAGCTAAATAAGCTGATTTCTCGTGAAGCCACGAATAATCCCACTTGGACTGCTAGAGACATTTGTCCGTTGTGAAGACTAAAACTCCTAGGTTTGGATCAAAAAGACCGTTGCATATCGATAAAACGCCTAGAACCTGACACAAATTAATTAAGGCGGCTAATATCAATTCCAGCCAATTGGCCGAGTTCGTAAGAAGCATGGCAACCGAGATGCTTCAACCTTAGCCTGGCGAAAACATCCTCCAAACCTAAGGTCTAGTCGCGTAAGTGTCAATGGGACATTATACAGTTAGGACGCTTATCATCGTTGTGATGTGAGCCTTTCTAAGAGATAGCACTTCAATGGATCTTTTAGCTGAGCTAGAAGACTTTCGCAACCCTAGTTGTTGACCAACGCTTGTTGAGCTCGCACGAAAACCATAGATTCAGTGTCCGGGGCATCTTTTCTCACAAGCTCATCGGCTTTAGCATTAAGTGCCATGCTGTTGGCCCTTCTAAATCTCTACCCCTTCGAGCAGAATGCACTTTGGTTATCGCTTTGAACAACAATATCGCCTAGATTCTCACTTCAATCTTTGCCTTGATCTATGATTTATCTGTTTTCAGTATGTCTCTCTCTGGGACCCGTAATGTGTCCAGTTTCCCGGAGTACAACATCATCCTTCGCAGCAATGCATCTTGCGTTTAGTGTTGTCTGAAGTCATTTCTGATCCCAATGAAAGCCGCTCGTTCCACAATTTCTAGCCACACGCTCTAAGGCTTTATCGAGCGAATACTTTCCGTAGCCCCGATTTTTTAAACACTATATTGTATGTAGAGAATAAGTACTAAGTTTTAGCTATTATAGTTTATTAATATTAAAATTCCGTCTTTCATTTCAGACAAATATCATCTTTCTTTTGGTCTTCATCGTCGCCATCAGTGCACAAACTGCGGGTTTCGGTTTTGATTCCGCCAACTCGTGCAGCACACAAGGAACTAAGCTTTCGCGACGTGGCAGAGCACAGATGTTAGCCACCATACCTTGCGATCTGACACGACAAGCCTACTGTCATCTACCCGGTTCGGCATATCCTTGGCATGCGGTACGTCGTTTCGTACACGAAAACCATGGACTCATGAAACGCATGTATGGTGATGTGAAACATATTTCGGTGTTGCGCGATGAGATACTCAACAACGAGATCGATGTAGATGATGTCGAAGTGGCCGCCGAACGTTACTCGAAGGAGCCGCATAGAGCACGCGCGGCTAAATACATGCAAGCGCCGCGGGAGGAATATGGTAGTATTAAAAACAATGATGTAGTGATGGAACCGCATTTTCGACCGGTCTCCACAACAACAACTACAACAACAGCCGCGCCGGACGAAATAAAAGACGAAACTGGCAGTACAACCAGTGAGGCTAGCGTAGTGGAAGCGAAAATGGAAGCCGAAGAGCGACCAGTGAAACCTCCGAACGGCGCATTAAGACGTAGAATTAACGGCAATTCAAATGGTGGTGGACATAGACGGCGTGTCAATGTTTATGTTAACCGTAATAGACCGACACATTCATCGTTACGCCGACGCACGACCACAACAACCACCACAGAAGAACCGCCGTCGCTAGTGGAAAATGTAGAACAACCTGGAGAGTTGATATTACACGAAGAAACTATACTTGCAATACCCGAAGACGATGGTAATCTCGCATCGAATAGTGTCTATGAAATCCCTACACTACAGGACGCGGCAATGCACATCGGCGACAACATACAGATCATCGAATCACCACAACTCGGACAAATGCAAAAACCATTGACTGAAGAAAGAAATAATTCCGAGACAGCCACCATATCGACCACACTAAAGGTGGTTTCCACACCTGCAACCAATATGCGACCGGCAGCCGGTGCAATACCGGCCTCACCGGCGCCGGTGGCGCCCACACCACTGCAACAACAACTGAAACCACAAGTGGAACGTCAACGACCTGGCCAACAGCCATCACAAAAACTCAAACTGCAACAAGTGAATAAACCGCAGCCAACAAATGCCGATACGAGCGGCATAAAAGAAAGTTCGATATTAAAATCAAAACCAACCAACGAAAGTGAACGTCCACAAACCGCCACGGCAATAGCACCCGTGTACGACAACAACAACAGCGCCGCTACACAAACACTGAAAGCGGCGAACGACGATACAGACGTCACAACGGACGCCGATAATGGGGCGACGCTGTCAAGCATTGGCGCTACGAACGCGAACGCCGCAACGGACGTCACAACAACCGTGACGGCAACAGCGACGGCAACCGCAACATTGGCAAACAACGCACAGCTGAAATACGAGCTGACTAAAAACAAAAATCAACAATTTAACGGTGAGAATAAAGCCGAACTGCCGGCAGCAGCGACGACAGTCGAGCAAACACCACCAACCACAGTCGCAACAAAGCTCACATCCACACAAGCCGAACTATCTTCGGCTGCTAAGACTACAAGCGCACCAAGTGTTGCAACAACCGGTGCAGAGGCAGCACCGTCAGCGCCACACACGGAACTGCTTGCCGGTGAGAAAATTCAGAGACCACAGCTAGCGCCACAACGAGCACCGCAAGCTACTCCAGCGCAGACTACACCAGTCAGTGCTGCAGCGGCTGCGTCAACGAAACCAGTGCTACGCGACGGTCAATTGTATCAAGATGCGCTCAAGCAAGAGGTGAAACCGGCTCCCAATATGCGCGGCATGTAAGTGAAATATTGTGATAAATGGAATTAGATGGCAATTAAAGTCGTCGTCGAGTTTATTAAATTTAATTTTAGAAGGGGTGGTTGAAAAATAGTGTGCGGGATGAGAAATAGTAATACAACACTTTAGTTTACGAAGCTCTATTTAAAAAAAATCATTTTTTTAAAAGTATCATGTATTTCATCATTTACCGTCCTAAAAAAATAGTTCCACATTTGGTCGAGATACATATTTCGGTCAAAAATAAATTGGTAGACAGTTTATCTAAAACTTGTCTTCCTAGGATGGAAAAGGTTAGGCTAGATTATATTGGCCAACTGTCACACCACACATAGACCTTCTTAGTATGATAGGTATGATCTGGATAGAGGAGGTGTTCCGTTTCTTATGCCCATCCTAGCGTTCCATCCTGCGCCAGTCCGCCTGCCAGATCTTTAGGAAATTTCATTGTATATCCTTTTTAGTGACTTTCATATTTCCTCTACTAGTTCAGTATCAGTAGACTGAATAGAAAAAACTTCCGGGTGTTTACCCGACATGTAAAAAACATCGTGTGGGGCAAACTACAAATCTATTGAAACTCCAATGAGAGATATTGTTAAGTAACACAATCAAAAGAACAAGATTAAAATCAAGCAGAAATGGTAGGTAATAAAATATTCATACCACTTCTGATAGATTTTTGTCTAAACTTTCAAAACAGAGCTTCCTGAACCCATCCAACACAGATACCACCCAAAATAAATTTCCCATAAAAATTTAATCTCCATTTATCTTCACACTATTTCTTCGTTCCAGTAATGCCTGTCCCGTAAAGGAGGAGGTGGTCGCGCCCTTTTGGGCCAACAACACACGCGGTGAGGTGTTGGCTCTCCTAAATCTCTACCCCTTCGAGCAGTATGTGCATTGGGAGAAATGTACGCATGAGAATCGGCAGATGTATTGTCGCGAGGGTTGCCGCTGTGAACAACAATATCGGCTACATCGTTTATTAGCCTACGATCCGCACAATGAATGTCGCGGCATTTTCTCTGATTGGTTTCGTTTTCCCTCATGCTGCATCTGTAAATGCTATGGCATACCATCGGAGTTTCGCGCCACATCGCGTAGTCCGCGTTCCGAACGTATGGATGATTTTGAGACTGTGGCGGAAGAAAGCGATTTCGACGATGATAATGATGGCGCTCAAGCCGAAGATTCAATGGAATCGGTGGGAGACCAACACTCACAACATCCGCTTGATGTTGCTGAGCGATTGGTGAGACAAGCGATCTACGAACATGCAACCGAGGATTGGTACCGACCGAAGGATGAATTCGATTTTTATGAAGGTTAGATTTAGTGTGTGATGGCAACAAAGACAGTAGCAAAAGCTGCCTAAATTCATTAGTTTCTATGAAATCATATTTATTGGAGTTTTGTTGGAAGGAGTTAAGGTTTTCAGTATAAAGTAAGTGGAAACTTAGCTCAGAAAATAAGTGGTTTGAATAGTAAAAAGTAAGGGAAGTGACAATAAAATGTTGGATGCAAATTTGTGGAGGTATAGGTATAACTTGAGCTTACTTACCAAAACTGCGTTTAGAGCAACTCTGAAGACCTGAAAAAAGAAAAACAGAGTTATTAGAATTTTTGCTGAGGAAATTTTTTTAAGTTTTTGAGAAAAGTGAGTTCTGTATGACTGCGCTAATCGAATTCTTTGTTATTAGATGAGGTTTAGTTAATTGATGACTGAAAGCTGGAGCTGACTAAATCGGACTTATTTATTCTAATGCCATGTAACTTTACAGATTGAGTTCTTGGGCAATGTGAGGTTAGACCTTTAGAGAATAACGACTGCTTAAAAGAAAAAAATTCTATAATTACACACGAAAATTGGGAAACTCAGACAGTTAGATATAATCGGCTAAGTGTGAAATCTATGCCTCTGTTGACGTTTCGGAAATGTCTTACCTGAATTGGATAAGGAGTATCCTAACTAAGAACAGACGAACACTGAACTAGTTCATTCTCAAAATATTTCCTAGAAAAATACGATCTCCGGATCTCTTCCATTTGAATATCTCTACAGAAGTGTTTTGAGCCTTTTTTTCCATAAACCCGGTGTTATCGCCAGTCTTCGATATTTTCTTTTAATCTCCGGAAGGCCTAAGTAATGTGAAAACTCTATTAAACGAACGCTCTATTAAGCGGACATCTTCGATCCCAACATTTTTTGATGTTAAGGACGATCTAATAAGCGAACAATTCTATTAACCGGACAGAAAGGCTTGTCCTGCCAATGTCGTCCTATGAGAGATTTCACTGTATTAACATTTTGATTCGAAAAAACATATCTAAAAACTAAGTAGTTATCTTTTTTCAATTTTGAATCAGCTAATCAAGCGTCTAGAGGTGGATAAAACCACGCTGGCCTGCCTTAATACTCTTTTACCCAGAAGAGTTCCTTTTTTGACTCTTCCGAAAACTACGATATACTTCGTTGAATATAGCTTTTGTTCGTCAAGAGTTCCGAAACTTCAAGGGGACTGGTCCAACTTACGAAAAATGAAGCGTTTATGATCGTGCTAATCTGTTAAGTTGGGAGGAATGACCGAAAATTTAAATACTAATCCTGTTTTAAAAGGTTCAATTAGGTTAGGTTAGGTTAATCCGGCAGGCCAATAAGCCACGCATAGACCAGTTTGGTCTCTTGCGACATCAGATGGAGTTCAGTTGCTAGGTTCAAGAGGATTAGTTTCACTTTAGAATGCTTGGCGCGAATTTTAACAGACTCTACGACTTCACTATCGATACCTCCTTCAGTGTTTCATACCGTGGGGACCCCAGTTGCTTACAGCGTAGTCTTGCCAATGCAGGACAAGTGCACAAAAGATGCTGTATTGTTTCGGTGGTCCCCTGCTCTAGATATTTCCTGCAGTCTTTTCGTAATGTCAGCCCCAGAGTTCAAGCAAAATCAAAACATTAGTTTCTTAACTCCGTTTCAGCAAATCCAGAGTATGATTTCCGTTTAAATTACAACAATATTGTTCGCTTATTCTAATTTTTGTAGTTGTAAGTATATATTAATTAATTTTTGTTTATTAATATTATATTTTTAAGTTTTTGTTCATATTTTTCTGCAGCTAGTCGAAATTTTTATTGTTAATTCGTAATTTTCATAATTTTAGTTTTTAGGAAAACAAACGCTGCCGTTATATCAATTGTAAATATAGTTGTGTGATATAGCGCTGCGAATACGAAGTTTTTACCACGAGCGAATGTACCTTGAATACTTAAAGACAGAGTGTGCGCATGCCCACGCGGGTGCGTATGTATGTATGCAGGTACATATGTATATGAAAAATGCACACTTTGCTTAAGTCTAATTATATATGTAAAGTGTAAATAAAATTAAATATAGGGAAATAGCATAAAATATTTTAAGTAAAGATAAAAATGTTTTTATCATTATTTTTTCAGTTTTGAAAATATTATTATTTATATACTCGTAAAATATTATAATAAAAATGGATTAAAATTATTGGAAATTTTAATAAAATAAAAATTGTATGCTAAAGTTTTTAGTTATAACGTTGCGTATTTATAAATAAATAATAAACATATGTGGCCATAAAAATTGTTTAATGCTAAAAACTATTGAAGTACAGAGGGTAATGAAAAACGATGTTTCAAATATTTTCCAAAATAATGAAAATTTGGGTGGGAGTTAGTCGAGCGTGTAAAATATGTAATTTTTCTAGTTTTGAAAAAAGTTCTTTTTTTTTAAATACCCGCTTCATATTCGATTATACCAGTCTGCTTGATTTATACCAGCTGTATGTTTGATTCATCACTATCTATTTTGTTAGCAAAAAGTAAGCGAGTGCCTCATTATAGTGGTACATTCGCTTTCTATTCGATTATGCCAGTCCATTTAATTTATACCAGTTACTTATTCGACTGTTATACTCGTTTCCTATTCGGTTATGCCAGTCTATTTAATTTATACCAGTTACTTGTTCGATATGTCGCTCTCTACTTCTTTATAAAAGCGCATCCAGCTCTTATTAAACTGTTATACTCCTTTTCTATTCGATTATGCCAAACTATTTCATTTATACCAGTTGTTCTTTTTTATTCACTACTTTCTATTTCACTACACAAGATACTAATCTAATTAGGTATCCCACAATTTCTATTCTAATATGCCCGTCCATTGGATTTATACCAGTTGCTTGTTCGTTTCGCCAATCTCTCCTTTTGGTTCTATTCGAGTATATCAATTCATTGGATTTATACCAATTATTTGTTCAATTCATTTGTCTTTTGTGTCGATTTTCTTTTTTTCTAAAGTGGTAGAAATACATTCTATTCGATTATACCAGTATATTATATTTATACCTGTGATTTGTTCAATACGTTTGTCTTTGTCTTTATTTTCTTTGATTTCGAAGAGAATGCAAATGCCTTATTAGACTAGTTACCTACTTTCTTTTCGGTTATACCAGTCTCCTTGATTTATACCAGTTGTTTGCTCGATTGATCATTCTCTTTTTCATTACAAAAAATATGAGGATACTTCATTTAACTGTTAATCACCTTTTACTCGTTTATAGCAGTCCATTTCATTTATACCAGTTCTTTGTTCGAATCGTCATTCTATATAGTTGCGGAGAGCGAAGATGCCTTATAAAAATTACAACAAAGCTTTTGAATTTTATACACAAATTTTTCAAGCAATTTCTTAAAAGAAGTGGGGCGTCAAAAAGCGGTTTCGAAAAGGTTGAATTGAGATGTGTTGGTAGAGTTGGCATTGTCGGGCATGTAAAACGATTGATAGTGCTATAAATAGAACATACTATCAATATGACAGCCGCAGAGTAAATATCTTTCGTTAAGACAACAGCTATTTTTATATTTTTCTATAAAAATAAATTAAAAAAAAATATTAATAAAAAAGAATTTACAAATATTAATAAAAAAAGAATTTAAAAATATTAATAAAAATTTATTAATAAAATAAAAATGAATAAAACAAGTTTATAAAAAATTTTTTTAATTTTATTTATTGCAAAAAAGTTTAATTTATTGTAATGCATTTCTAAAATAAGTATGTATGTATGTATATATGTATAATAATAAATTCATTGTCTCTTTCATGCGCATGAATAAAATCTACATCAGTTTGTTTACCGTTAGAACATATACGACAAAGTTTTCGCATTTGTAAATAACAACATTTATATAAATATATGTACATATATATATTTTTTTTAATATTACAAATCCATAAAATGCCTAATTGTTATTGTTGTTATTGTATTTAATATATACATTTTAAAATGCATTTCATAAGTAATATTATAGCATATTTCAATGCAGTATATATATTTTATTGTTGTATACAATTTGTTACAAGTATAAATATATAGTAATATATACTTATGCACTTTTTATAATATTTTTTTTATGTATGTATATATGTATGTATGGTATATAATAAAATTGTCTAGTAGCTAAGCGCTTAGAATAATTTTTAGTCATTTTTGTTTTAACTTTCTAAGGCCACATGTTTCGCAAAGTTTTTCATTGTTTCAATAAAAATAAATATTTCGTATTTTTTTATATAATATTTTTTAAGCCTATAATAAGCAAGTTTTGCATTCAAAACTTTTACTTAAGAGTAAAATTTCTTGAACAGTTCAATAGATTTTATTTTTTAATTGATTTACAAGAAATATAAAAATAAGTACAAAATTTTGAAAAAAATAGTTGATAAAACGTCGTTTTTTCTCTATTTTGTGTTGAAAAAATATTATAAGAAAATTTTATTTAAAAAAATTAAAAAAACAAAATTTAAAAAAAAATTTAAAAAAAAAAATTAAAAAAAAAAATTTAAAAAAATTAAAAAGAAATTTAAAAAAATATTACAAAAAAATTAAAAAAACAAATTAAAAAAACTTATTAAAAAATGGCTTTTTTTAATACAATATTTGCATTAAGTAAAATACTTTTTAATAAAATTTGTTTATAATATATTTTTAATATGTTTTTTTAATTATATTTTTTTAACATTTTTATTTATTAATTTTTTACATTATTTTTATAAAAACAAATTTCTTTGTGATATAAAAAATATATACAAAAAATATTAAATAAAAAACACTATTATGTTCTTTAAAGAGAATATTTTTATTAATTGAAATATTTTTTCAAAAAAAATATTAGTTAATTAACAAAAAAAATTGTGAATTATAAAAAGTTTTGAAAAAGTAGTTAATAAAAAAAATATATATTTTTTTTATTTTTATTTCGTGTAAAAAAAAAATATAAGAAAATTGTTTTTTTTAAATAAACTATTTTTATTAAGTAAATATTTTTTTAATAAAGTATTATTTTTTATTATATATTTTTAATAACTTTTTAAAATAAAATTTTTGAAACAATTTTTTTATATTATTTTTCTAAACACAAATTTGTCTCTTATAAAAAATATATAAAAAAATATTATAAATAAAGACTATTTTTTTACTTTTAGTTAATTACAAGACATTTTAAAAGAAATAAAAAAAGTTTAATAAAAAATATATTTTTCTTTATTTTGTGTTGAAAACAAAATATATAAAATATTTTATAATATAAAAAGTAATGATTATTTAAATAGTAATAAAACAGTAAATTTTTTTATAAAATATTGTTTAAATAATAATTAAATAAAATTTTGTTTTTATAAAATATTTTTTTTTTGTATAAAATTTTATTTATTTTATATTAAATTATATTATTTTATTTATTTATCTTTTTATAAAATATTTTATATATATTTTTTTAGCACAAAATAAAAAAAGAGCTAATTTTATTAAACAGTATATCTTATTACATATTTATTTTAAAATTTCTTATTAATTAACTAATATTTTATTAGAAAAAATGTTTTACTTAAAATTATTCTCTCAAAAAAAAGCAAAATAGTAAAAATAATTATATATTTCATTTTTTTTTTATAAAATATTTCAAGTAAATATTTTATAAAATATTTTTATTACGTACTAGTTTTCAGTATATATTTTTCATATTTTTTTTTTAAATTATTCATTTCATTTAAAATATATTATTTTTATAAAAAAATAAAATTGTCTGTGTAAAAAAATATAGAAAAAATTTTTTTTTATAAATAGTTTTATTTTGTTTTTTAAGAAAATATTTTAAAAAAAATATTTTTGTAAAATATAAAAATAATAATATTTATAAAAATAATATTTTATAAAAAATATTTTTTAATAAACTATTTTCATTTAATATATTATTTTTATAAAAAAAATTTTATTTAAAAAAAATACAAAAAAAAATTTTATAAAAAAGTTTTATTTTGTTTTTTAAGAATAAAAAAAAAATATTTTGTGTAAAATATAAAAACAATAATATTTATAAAAATTTATTTTATAAAAAATATTTTACTTAATAAAATATTTTCTATTCTATTATTTTTATATTAGTTTTTAATAACGTTTATGTATTATTTTTTAACAAAGTTTTTTAACATTTTTTTATTATTTAAAACCAATTATTACTTTTATTAAAACAAATTTTAATATTATATTTTTACATAAAAAAATAAAAAAATTCTTGCCGATAATTTATATTGAAAAATTTTTGCAGTTGTATATTTGAATATATCTAGAATCTGTTTAAATATAAAAAACAATAACTAAATTTCATGAAAATATTAAACAAATGAAATAAAATAAAAAGTACCAAGTAAAGTTTTTTTCAATATTTTTATTGTTTTAATTTTTTATAAATAGAATTAAAAAATACCAGTTTTTGTGCAAATCTGAAGTCTCAAATAAAAGTTTTTCATTTATAAGGCTAGTGAAATAATTTTTTTTTTAATTTTAATTTTAACATAATTTCTGTTTATAATTTTGGTTATATTAACATGTTGTAAATAATAAATATATGCATATAATTGTGTTTATAATACATTTACAATTTAGTAAACTAAATATATATATAATTTTTCGATTAAATTATAAATAAGACTGTAAAATTGAAATATAAAGTAAAACTAGAAAAAGCATTTAACGCATACACATACATAATTACTATCATTTAGCAAATACCAATATTTTTTCATAAGTATTATATATAGTATATAAAATATCTTCACTTTTTTATATTACATATGATATGTATAAATGAATATGTAATGCATGTTTATAAGTAAATAAAAGTATATGTTTATAAAAAAAATTGCATTATAATATTGTTTTACCCTGTAACCCTGTAAAATTAGCATAATTTGAAGCGCAAAAAGAAAAAGCGATTTGAAAACAATAATTTAGGCATTTGACACAGGCTTGGCCTGCACAAAGCGCCGCTTAGTACAACAAATTGTAGTAAAATATAACAATTAAAACTAACATTATTTTCGTTGCTTACTTAACTAGAGACATACTGAAAAGTATGTTGCTATTTTACAATTTCGAATATTGTGCTTAGTAGCTAAATGTTTTTAGTTTTTTCTAGCGTCGCGTACTTAAAAATTTCAATATAAATAGACTCGCAGAAATAAATGGAAAATATTTCAGCAAAAATAGAATAAAATAAAATAATAATACAGCTTTAGAATACACAAAAGAAATGTAATGAAAAATAATAATAATAATAATAAAGAGGCGAAATACTTTTCGTTTTATGCGCATTATGAGCGCTCAATGGGAAAAATAAAACAGAAAATGTACAATAGATATGTGTATAGAAAGGAAATTTGAAAATTATATGATGAAATTCAAAAGTTAAGTAATTTTATAGCACACCGAGCAATGCGTGTCATATTTTTTACAAATACAAATTTGCAATTTAAAATTAATTATAAATTTATATAAACAAAAATTACTAAAAAAAAACGTTACGCGTTTAAACTAAAAGCTATTGGACACTCTCTGAAAAATAATATTTGTCATTGTTGTTGTTGCAACATAGTTAATCTAAAATGTAAAGCAATAATAAGTAGTTTAGTGTAATTGTAGTTTACAGTAAATAGTTAACAACTAATAAAAGCTAAAAGCAAATCATACTAAGTGAATACTTCTTAGAAGGTTAGTTAATACAAAAGTAGTTATCTATAGATAGAGATATAGGGACGAAACACAACAAGAAACGGGGAAAAAAAGTAATACAAAACGTCTAAACGAATGACGCTTAAAAAAAATAAAAATAAAAAAACAAAAAATAAATAAAAATAAAAAAACAAAAAAAAAAATAAAAAAAAAATAAAAAAAAAAAAATAAAAATAAAAAAAAAATAAAAATTAAAATAAAAAAAAATAAAAATTAAAATAAAAAAAATAATAAAAAAAATAAAAAAAAATAATAAAAAAAATAAAAAAAAATAATAAAAAAAATAATAAAAAAATAAAAAAAAACAATAAAAAAAATAATAAAAAAATAATAAAAAAAATAATAATTAAAAATTAAAAAAAAATAATAAAATTTTAAAAATTAAAATTAAAAAAAATAAAAATTAAAAAATTTTAAAAATAAAAAAATTAATTTAAAATTAAAAAAAAAATTTAAAAATAAAAAAAAACTAATTTAAACATAAAAAAGAAATTAATTTAAAAATTGCAAAAAAAATTTAATAATTAAAAAAAAATAGTTTGAAAATTAAAAAAAACTTATTTACAAATCAATAAGCAAAAATTTTAATTAAAAAAAAATAAATAAATAAAAAAAAATATTTTAATTAAAAAAAATTAATTTAATTTAAAAAAAATTACTTTAATTAAAAAAAAAATAATAAAATTTAAGCGAAAAATAAAAGAATTTTCACCAAGCAGCGCAGTTTAAGCTTAACAAACAGAAAAAAAATTATTTAAGCCAACAAAAAAGCTTAAAATCGACAAAAATATATTGTCCGCTGTCTCACTAATTGCAAAAAAAAAGTTTGGATCAACTGAAATTTTTTAAATAATCATAATGTGCGTATTACACTATACTAGTACACCTAAATGCCATACAAGTGCATATTTATTACAATTCGAAGCCGGCATCAACAATTAGCCGCTTACAGGCACCCACAGCAATTTATCCAGTTCCTTATCCACAGCATCCTTGATTTGTGTGCACATGTGCTTGATGCTAACGCCCGGTATAACAGCTGTAAGAGAACATAACAAATATTAATATTTATAGACATGTCAAACAAATTTCAAACACTCACCTGATATGTACTGCTTGTAGTCTGCTTCGAGTTTTAATGCGCGTTCGTACATTTCCTTGGCGGCCTTGGCCGATATTTTATCAATGCCAAAGTCACGTATTTCACGTATTTGCTTTGCCGATTTGAAGCGTAAGAGCAAAACAATCGGATAGATTTGTAGGCGCTGTAGACGTTCAACGGCCGACGGGGATATGTCTAAAATGCAGTGACGACGATCCTTCAATGGGCGGAAAAAATTTAATCAATTGCGCAATTAGGTTAAAAAAAAAAGTTGAAACTCTGTGTTGATGAAGTTGTTGTTGCAAAAAAAATTTCAAATTTTGTGGTAGAAAAGGTCGTTAATCCGCGTTTGACGATTTATATTTTGGGGTTAGTTTGCTAAAATATATGAAAAGTGTCTAAGGCGGAGTATTAGTGATGAATATAGATTGATTGTCAACGTTTAATGGAGAAAAATGGAGTATTGGGTGTCTAAGCCACGATTGACGATTTATATTTTGAGGTTATGTTACCAAAATGTATGAAGAGTGTTTAAGCCTAAGTATTAGTAGTGAATTTGGATTGATTGTTAGCGTTTATCGAAGAAGAATGCGATATTAGGTGTCTAAGCTAAGATTAACGATTTATATTTTGAGGTTAGGTTACCAAAATGCATGAAAAGTGTCTAAGACTGAGTATTAGTGGTGAATTTAGATTGGTTGTTAACATTTAAAGGAGAGGAATAGGGCATGGGGTATCTGTGACCGTTACAACCGATTCCATTTGGCAACCAAATTATTGCCAACCATGCCGATATCTTTTACTTTGTTACAACAACAGTAGCACAACAACTTTTTCCACAGTTTCACAATTAAAAAGCAAAGCTACTCACATTCTTGCATGCATTATTTATATTCTCTACCGTGGTGCACTCGTATTTATTGCCACGACGGCGATAGTCAACGAAAATATTTTCCTGTAAGCCCTCTTCCATGGCATTTTGTGAGCAATCCATTGTGGTCACTTCGCACATTTTGAATAAATTCGAAAAATCAATAGTCAAACGTTCCATAACACGCTCCGATAGCGGACCGATTATAAGCAACGGCCGACGTACAGGTGCTGCAGCATAATATAAATGACAAAAAATCAGTTAAAAAACTTTTTTAGCACTTTCAATGCTAATTAATAAAGCGCGCTACTCACAATCCAAACGTTCCACGCGCTGATAGCTCAATATGCCACCGTCATCATTCAATATGCCCGAGTCCGGGAAGAAGCTTAGCTGTGTGTTGCTGAAACTGGCAATTTCGGTGGAGTCACGTGATGAGCTACGCTGGTGCTTTTTTCGACGAAAAAACGAACGACGCGCCGATGTGCTGCCACGTCGTGCAGTGCCGCCCTCACAGTCGACCACTTCGCCAGCGCGCAGCTCTTCCTCCACTCTAAAAGCAAGCAGGTGGCATTTGTGAAATGAAAATATAAAAAAATCAAGAAATTTTGCTATTTGCAGCCACGTTGACATACTTCATTTGACTCGGTATAATGCCGCACTCCTTGCGGTGGCCTTTTGCATCCAATTTCCAAGCGCGCCACAGTCCGAATGTGCCATTGAAAACCGTATTGTCCACATAGAGCACCTCATCCTTGACGAAACGCAAGTCGCCATCATTCAGCTCGCCGGTACGATCGAAACCGACGCGTATATAAAAAGAATCACCTGTCTTGTCTTTAATTTGCTTTAATTCTGTTAATACGGAAATTTGTTGGAATGTGTTAAAATATAATTTGTGCGCGCTTTAGACACTACAATTTGTGCACTCACTTTTCAATTTATTCTGCACCAACAAGGTGACAGTGTCCGTCAACTTCGATATCTCATTGGCCGCCTGCTCGGCCGTTACACAACGCAAGTCCACGCCATTGTATTCCAATATCTGATCACCTTTGCGTATGCCAGCGATATCGGACGGTGAACCGGGGTGTACGTCATGCACGAAGATGCCCACCTTGTTGCCACCGAACAGCTTGATGCCCAAATTCTTCGATTTATCCATGCATAGGGTGACATAGCGCGCTTCCTCCTCGTACACTGTCGATGTGGTTGAGGCTGTGGTGGTTGTGGTTGCCGCTGACGAGGGCAAATCCTGACTGCTGCTCATGTCCGATTGATTTTCCAGGCTATCGGCAAAACTTTGATCCTTGATCGATTGTGTTGAGATCAATGAGCTCGATTGTGGTATTATGTTCGTCTGTTGTGCCAATGGATTGCTGGTGGGTGCCGAGATTGGTAGTGGTGGTAGTGAGGACATCATGGTGCGCACCGGTGGTCGTGGTGAATTGCGAGGTGTGGGCGAGCCAGAGTGATTAACTGGAGATTCAGTCTCGAGATTATTGGTGCCGTCATATTCGCCAGAGTGAAATTCTTAAACGCAAAAAGTGTTAAAAAAATATGTGGCATTTTGGGATTTCAGAGAAACAGGTGGCACGAGCACATATGTATGTAAATGTTGAAAGTAAAATATTTGAAACACTTGCTTTTACAAACTGCTTTTTGAAAACGTTAGTTTTTCAAAAACTTATTAACTTTCGAAAACAAAAAATTAAAATTTTGAAAAACTTTCGATTATTTTAACGAAACACCAAAAGCAAAATTTTGAAAAACTTTTAAAAATAGGATTCCAAAACAACTAAACATTTTTAACAGAAAAAAAAAATTTTAACAGAAGAAAAAAGTATCGAAAATCAGAATCGACTAGATTATACTGGTAAAAAGAATACCAAGAAACAGGATCGATTTGATTATAACGGTAAAAGTAATCCAAATAATCGGGCCGATTTGTTTATAACGGTAAAAATAATAACAACGATCGTCATCGATTTGAACAGAACGGTAAAGATAATAACAACGATCGGGAACGCGATCCAAAATACACGAAGATCGCCATAAATGGAAAGGATGTCGAAAAAAGTTCAAAAATTAAAATGTTTAAAGGAAATAAGAAATAATATCACGCAGTACCAAAAACTATACGTCATCATAGTAAAAAATTTGAGGTTAGATTACCGAAATTTCTCAAAATATCTTTAAAACATTACAGATCCATAAAAAGATCACGTAAGGCTTGATAAATACGATCGAAAAATTAAAAATTTTAAAGGAAATAAGGTATAGTACCAAAAATTATTCATGATCATAGTGATCAATTTGAGGTTAGGTACCGAAATTTTTCGAAATATCTTTACAACATTACAGATCAATAAAATGATCACTTAAGGCTTGGTAAATATGATACGGAGATAAATATTTGATGAAAAACAATACTAGTTGAGGATCAAACCTCATTCGACCGCTTTGAAAACAAAAAAAACACACGTTTAAGATCGCATGTGTGACAAATTCAAAACTTTAAACAGAGAGAATCGTAAAAAAATATTAAAATGAACGTCACCCTGCAAATGCTCAATGCCCACACATAGAAATATAATATTTTTTTGTACTCAATGGGTTTTTGTACTCACTTTCCGGATTGTACTGCACCAGCATGGTTATCGAGTTGCCGCATTGACGTAACACATTCGCCGCAATGTCATTTGTAGCCGATCGCATATTTATGCCGCAAACTTCTAAGAGTTGATCGCCCACCTGAAGACCAGCACGCGTGGCTATGCTCTTATCGGCTACAGTCGATACAAAGATGCCGCCACCATTGTTATTGCATTGTATGGTAATGCCGAGCGATTTGTCGCTCTTCTCGATCGTGACTCTTCTAAGGTCTCCAGGGCATAAAAAATCCGACGGCGCATTCGAATTACGCTTACTACCGCCATGACTCAACACTTCGACATGCACTTGCGGCATCGGCGAACCGCGTCCGCTGCCGCCACCATTCGCTGCGACCGCAGCAATCGCTGAATGATGCATTAGCATCGATGGTGGCGGACCGGACATGCTCACGCCACAATAGTGATGATCAATCGAACCGGAACTGTTCTTAACGCCAGCACTATTCTTACTCGCCACACTCGGATTCGATGGTATGCGCAAGCGTTGATGATCCTTCTTGCGTGGAAATGTGCCACCTTCATAGATGATGCCGCCAGCACCGCCACCCGGCATACCGCCACTGCTATGTGGATGATGATAGTGCGTGGAAAGTGGGTAATCTTGCAAGTATTGCGTATGCATAGGCATACCGGGCGTCATAAAGTCCATATCGAATTTGTCCACCGAGCTGGTGGGTATGCCAATCGCGCTACTAGCTGCCGTATCCACGCCGCCATGTTGAGACTGCTGTGTCGATGTGTGCGAGTGCGGTCCGTGAGAATGCGGATGCGTGTGTAGTGGCGGTGAGGAGGGCAATGTTAGCGGACTAGAGTGACGTATTTGACGCATTGCATTTATGGAATTTTGCGTGAAGGTCGGAAAGAGCTGCGAGTGGCGATTGTGCATCGGTGCGGACATGTTATTCGAATGGAAAAGTACGCTGTTGACGCCGATACCGCCACCAGCACCACCGCCAATGTTCATGCCGCCACCGCCAACACTGGCGCTCATAATGCCCGAAGCAATACTCTCGCTGTCACTTGGATACTTAGAGACATTCTTGTTAGCTGCTGCTTGCGGCATTGGTATGCCACGCTTCTGATAGTGATTGATCGTCGCGCATTCACTGTTTGGCGGACTCTTCGCCGACAATATGGAATCGATGGAGTTTTGCGACTTAATCGAGATCATGTCCAATGAATTCTGCTGTGTTGTGGAAGAGCTGCGACCAAAACTTGGCGGATGGAGATTCAGTGGTGTGAAGAGTGCCGGATGTGGCTGCGATTTGCTAGAGCTAACGCTTGTAGGCATGCCAACACCGCCCATACCCGTATTGCCGCTGTTCAACATATCGAAAATGTGCGGTTTGCGTGGCAGAAACTCCGCACCGGTGCCGCTATGTATGACCTGTTGCTGGGCCTGTTGGCCGCTGGTCTTGTAGAACTCCGTCGGCGTTATGTTGAGGGAGTAGCGATTTTGATAGTTGTGCGCACGCTGATTGCCATACTTGTCCGGCACGGGCGGTATTTTCACACGCATATTCGGCAATATAGGCGCCGGTCGTTTTAGTAGCTTAGTCGGCTCACCCAACAGGCCCACGTTGTCTATTTGCGGTTCCGCATACACGGAGTGTCTGTAGTTGGCATAAACATTATTGCTATTGATATTGCCGCCATTCACATTCGGCATCGCTGTTGTACCAGGTGTGGGGCTGAAGAGCGCCGAGGCGGGTATGGGATTGGAATTGCGATGCGGATTGGTTTTGATGGCTTGCCCGGCACCCGTTATGCCGTTACGCATATGCGCTTGAGGCTTAGCTTGCGGCGGCAGCGGTGGCGGCTGCTCATCGGAGGTCTCACGCTCATCCTCCTTGTCGACATTTATCGGACCGGCTGTGAAGAGTGCTAGGGGCGGTCGCTTTTTCTCGCGTTGCTGCACTATGGTGCCTGTGGGATTCTCATGTGTGGCATTGAGTATATTGGCACGTGGCCAAGTACCCATACTCTTGGCAGCCGCTTCCTTTTCCTTTTTGCTGCGCTTACCACGTCGTGGTTTCTCCGACGAATTTTCACTTAACACCGAATCCAACTCGGCGAGCGCATCATGCTCTTGCGTGAAGTGATCGACATCAGTGCCTGGCTTCGAAATGTGTATCTTCTTGAAGATGCTTAACATTTCCGAAAACTTGGAAGGATGCTTGGCGCTCGTCATGCGATGCATCGAATCAATGGAATCGGTTTGCGCCGACGACGTGGTCATACGCCGCTGTCCATCGCCATAACCCATATCCTGCACATTCTTTAATGCGAAAATGGTAATAGCATCGTTGCGCTCATCGTTCAGCAGACCCATCACATCGTCCACGGAGTGTATGCCTTCCATGGATTTGTTATTAATGCTCAACACACGATCGCCCACATCCAATTCGGGCTCGTAGGCAGCTAACGAGTTCGGTTCGATTTTCGAAATGAAGACGCCGGTGTCCAGACTCAAACCATGATTCATATTATTTTGCATATTCAAATGCACGGTGTAAAAGTGTCGTTTGCTGTGGCGCGTGCGCGACACCAACAACTTACAACGCGGCGCACTGCTACGTATTTCATCTAGCACCATGCGCTTTGTCATGGTCTGACAATCTAGATTATTCACCTTGCAGATGACATCATTCATTTTTAATTTGCCAAAAGCGGGCGAACTATTGGTGACGCCACACACCAGTTGTCGATTGTTGCTGTCATCCAATATTATGCCGATATCGCTGTCGGAATGATAGTTCAACTCAATGTCGAGCAGATCTTCGGCCTCGTAGGTGCTCATGCGAAAGCTCCGTCGCGACGTGCTATCAATATTCTGATTTTCAATTTGCTCCTTCAATACGTCGATTTTCTTTTGGGCTTCATCTTTTTGCTTCTTTATTTTCTCGCTATCACGTATGGCCGAGAGTAGATCGGAGATCGCCTTGTCGCGTTCTTTGCGCAAATTATCGCAAAGCGACTTTACCGAATCGCGCTCCTGTACGATTTTCTCACGCTGCGAAATGGCCCAATCGCGCACGCCCTTCGCCTGTTCGGCATCCTGCAGCGCGCGCTGCACCTCCGAATTGGCCTTCTCGAGGCTTTTGCGCAACTTTTCCACCTCCTTGAAATCATCTTTGCTATCGGAAAACTCTTTCGACCACGAGTTGGACTTGAGTAGATCGCGCTTTTGCAATTCGGCATTGGCCTGATGCAACTCATTGATCTCCGCCTGATATAATAAATCGTTTTTCTTGTAATTCTCAATTTCTTTTTTGGCTGCCGATAAGTCGTCGAACATTTTCTGATGCTCATGCAATACATTGTCCTTCTCGGACAGCAGCTGTTTGAGCTCCTCATCGATACGATTGCGTTCGACCGTTATGAGTAGAACTTTCTTAGACTCCTCGGAAAGTAGTGATTTCAACTTTTGTATCTCCTTTTCCATGGTGTCACGCATTAAATTGAAATGCTCACGTGATTCACGATAGAAATTGCGTTCCTTCTTCACATTGTCCAGCTCGGCAAATGTCGAGTTGAAGCTCTTCTTATACTTTTCACGCTCGGCAATAATCAATTTGCGTTCATTCACCAATTCAACGTTGTGTTCTTTACACAAATCCAACTCCTCCAGCAACTTTTCACTTTGCTGCAACAATTTTTCATTATCGGCACCACGTCCGACCGCCACGTCGCCATAATAGTACGCATTCGCCGCCGCATTAGCCGACTTATTGCCATTCTCATTTTCTAAACGTATCAGCTGGCGCTCCAATTTCGTATTCTGTTGCTTGAGACGCGCATTCTCCGCCATAACATCGATAAATTTATTGCGTTCACTGCTCTCCAATTGCGCCATGGCATTCACATATTGCTCCTGATAGTAGCCCACCTGATCGCGCAACTCTTCGCAACGGCACAATGGATCGGCACGCTGATGTCGCATCTGACTTATTTCCATGAAAGCCGGACTATACGGCGATGACTTGATCACCTCGTATTGTGAGCCATTCGAAACATTGGTGTTGTTTACATTGCCGCCACCGCCAGCGGTGCTGCCACTGACAACGCCGCTGCCACCGCCACTACTGTTACCACTGCTTTGTCCATTATTGTTGGCCAAATTGGCCGCATTTGTGTTGGCACTCGAATTCAATGTGGGACGAAGCGTGCGGTCATAACCGACATACTCGGGACTTTCTTCTGCAGACGGAAATAAATTGAAATGGTAATTTTTTTGTGTTTCTTTTATTTGTTTGTCTTACACTGTAGAATTCAATTGTTACTAACCTTCTTGGCTACTCGTACTCGTTAAAGAGAGATCTCCAGATGCCATCTTCGCCATCACACCATTTTCTCAAGTCACAAGGGTCACTTTTAAAATACACTGATGATTTGAAGAGTGTAAATGTTTATTGTTTTTGATTTTTTTTTTATTAAATTTATTAAATTTTTTTTTTTTGTTATTTACTATTATAGTATGGAAATATAATAAATGTTTGCGCAAACTTGTAAAAAATTATTGCAACAGTTAGGAGGGGATATTCTAAAAAAGATAGCAGCATTCACCGAAATTAGCACAAACAAACATAAAGGTAAAAATTTTAGGGTTAGTTTAGATTAAATGACTGATACTCCAAGAAGATGAGGGGCCACAGCGGTTAGAAAAGTGAAAAAGTTTTAATTTGATCGGTCAGTTTATATCCCAGCTATATGCACCACTTAATAAAATCTGTTCAGGGTATAAGTAATATATATACAACACTCATGATAGCTCAATTAGCGAAGCAAGTAATTTTAAGAAGTACATGTCATTAATTTAAATCGGCCAAACCTTCATACAGCACTTTTTAGTTGAAAAATGAGTTAGTATGTGTATGCCATATATTTATCGTAAGTATGTATGCAAAAAAAAAAAATATTTTACACCTTTTGTACTACGCACTGGAACAATAAAAATAATAAAAAAATGAATCCAAAACCAAGATATGATAAGTTATCTACATTCGTACTAGTGCAGCAGCACAAGCTCAAGTGAGCACTTACACACATACATGCATGCATACATATGGTTGTATTTGAGTTGAAAGTTAAAACAATTTATAAAACATTCATTAACTATTGACTTTTCATGAACTGAATACAACCACATAAGCACATACCTACATTCATAATTGAAATATAAGATATGAGTTAAAATATAAAATGATAAGAACAACAGGCTCACTAAGTCGGTGTAGGTAGTTAAATCAGTATGTAATGATGAAACAAAACTCTTGACTGCAGGCTAATTGTGTTAGTGACTGCCCACCTCACATTTGCTCACGCCTAAAGTACACCATGCGTAATTACGTACGCTAAACATAATTATTAAAGCACAAAAAGGCGTTGCTGCTTGCATTTATGGTAATAGTAGGTCAAAATTTTGTAGTTCTAACATTACTTGTATTTAATTACAGTGTTTAAGCAGTAAATATACATTTAATGACCAAAATCTTTTGAATTTCTCCGAAAGCGTAAGTTTTGGCTGCACCAAAGCTGGAATACCGCTGCCTTGGACTGAACAATTTATACGAAGATTAGAGAGTTGCCTTGGAAAAAAATATATGCCCTCTTTGTTGCTCTATGTTGTCAAATAAAAAGATTTTCCACACAAAACTTGATTTTGATCGATCAGTTTGTGATGCTGTATTATAGCGACTGAAATGAACAATTTCTTTGGAGATTATAGGCCTGCCTTGGAAAATAATCTATAGCCAATTTTGTTTGCACTGAATCACTAACATTGTAAAATCTAGCACAAAATATTTTTACATACATACAAACAGTTGAATTTCAAAATATTTCCGAATTTATAAACAGTATTAATTAAAAACACAAAAATCACACTTTCTACTTCACTGTATACCTTAAACACTGAACACATTTTCTAATTTGGATTACAAAAATTTCGCAGCTATTGCTGAGCGCGACTTGTTTAAAAATAGAAGAAAAAGTCGCTAATAGTATGCCGCTGACATTGTTGTATTTCAATACGATTTTTTTATGATAGGACAAGGTCGTATGCAAATTTTGTCGACGATTAAACTAATAAGAAAAAAGTCTTATCGCTTTTATTTTGGTTGAAACATTATTGCAAAATAATGCTTTTACTATTTTTAAACTTAAAGCTAAAATAAACACACACACACAATACACAAATAAACAACACACGAATACTACATAGCAATCGTAAAGAAATGCTGGTGTTGGCGAGAAACCTGCAAACTTAAGTGAGCAGGCAAATTAAAAATAAATTATTAATTTATTTTATTTATTTCAAGCCTCCGTCAAAACAACAACAAAACAATAGCTTTAATTATTATGATTATTGCCGCGGTTCGGGTGTTTTTTTTTTTGTTTTTTTTTGCTGCTTTAGGGGCAAATGAACTGAGGCAATGCTCAACACAAGAAACACAGCAAAAACAAAGCATTGCGGTCGCGGCAGCCAACGCCAATAATCGTGTATGAAAAGCGGCTTAAATCCGGGTAACTTGTTGAAGACACAACACAACGAAAAAAACAACAACAATAATAAAAATCATATAGGCAACATCAAAGTGGAAGTTACATATAGATGTTGGTAGTGTTGACCACAACCACGGTGAACAGGATGGATGACGACAACGACGATGATTAAGGTGACCGTTTCGCACGCCCCAAGTTTTAATGCGATCACAAAACTTAAACCGAAACTTGCACAAAGTAGAGCACGCAATAAACGAAAAATTTAAAATAAAATACATATAAATATGTACGTATGTTAAATGAATGTGAAGTAACTAATTTCCAAATGTTCCGAATCTGTACATTTCACAATGAAAATATGAAGCAAATAACCAAACCAACAAGGCGAGTAATAAACCAGTAATAATTCACCGGTCTGAAATCTTTGCAGCTAACCAGTTAGCAGAGCCACCACCAGTAACTCACCCAAGCAGACAAAAAAAAAGAAAACAAAAACAAAACATCAGCGAATAACAACAACGAAAAGATAAAGCAAAAGCAAAAACAAATAACTACCTGTGGTACTCCGGCGTACGGACGGTAATGTAAAGAAGCACAACTGTTGCGCGCACAATACACAATGGTTGAATGATTTGAATGGAGCAACTCTCGCGTAATTAGCAAAAATCGAGGTGAACACATGCATACATACAAACGTACTATACATATCGTAGATTTCATACTAATTAGTATTTGGACGGTATTGTTACGTACATCTATATATACTATGTAGCTATGTACTGGGTAGGGTGGTTAGTAATAAGATGACGAAGCGCTGCATGTGGCACAGCGCACACAACTGGAGTTTGTGAATCGGTATAATATATGCAGTGCAATTGCTGATGTGCATATGTGCATTAAGACTGCAGACAGCAGACTTACTTGAATAATTTTAACGTTCAACGCCTCTTTTAATTGAGTTTTGTTTACGTTTAGCTATTGGTTAAAATTATGCTTGAGGGAAAGCTTTGTGCACCAAAATGTATGTAAAGTGTGGTATGATGAGATCAGTGCAGCTTAAATTAATACCAACCAAAATTTTAACCACATACATATACATATATTCCAATATTAGTTCTGTAGAGATGTGGTAGTAGCATAGGTCTAAAAGCTGATGTCAACCCAAAATATCAAGTCATTCAACGACATTAAACCCCTACACTTTCTAATTAACAGGATGATCGGCAAATATATATGTATGTATGTACATACCTTTTATGTAGGTGTCCTTTTTACACTACGCTGCACTTTGGAGAAAGAAAATATCGCCTTTCACTTTGTGCTCTTTCAAATCAAGCCTACAGTGCGAAAGACTGTCGCTAGCGCTGACGTCTACTGCTGTCTACTGTTGGTGTTGCTGCTGCCGTTGCTTTTACTTTTTGTTGTTGTTGGAATTGTTGCTGTGATTGTAGTTGTTACTGTAATCTTCTTCTACGCTTCTTTACTTTTTATATTTTATTTTTCTTTATTTTTTCACAATTTGATTAACGCCCATTTTTCTCAGAGATTTTTTATTCAATACAACAATTATTAGCACTAGATTTTATATAATTCATACACTTTATTGCTTTATCTTCGATTTGCACTAATTTTCATGCGCGAATTTCACATATTTTCCAATAATAAGGCACTTTAATAATTTTTCAGCAGAGAAGGTGAAATTTTTTATCGCAACGTACAAAAGCAGGGAAGTAATAAAATAAAAAAGATCCAGCGGACCGATGATGACAGATTCCCAGTATTCGGTTTTTTGACAAATGATCGGGAAATACTGGCAAATTGGGTTAAATGCCAAGACACGTCAAACGGACAGGGTAGTACGGCGGATAAGAAACTTTCTGAAAGGTGAAGGATAGTGCATTTGCGCAAACTTAAATTTTGTTGTAGTAGATAAACTTTTATGAATTCTATATTATATAAGCGCTTATTATATCTGAATAGAATACAAATACAACAACAGCTTCAATACATAACTCGATTTTTGAAATTATATATATAACTTGTAGTTATATTTCTTTTTATTATTTTCACCCAGTCAACCCTGTTTCATTATGACACTTTTTCTTCGCCCACAACTTCGTAGCAACTGACAGCTGTCAGAAGGTATTGCTCATTCGCCCACCTCTACTTGAAAAAAAACAAGGCCTATTAAACGTATTAATACACACGAAATCCCTATAATATTTAGTTTAAAAATAACTAAATTTTTTATATTCCACACAAATTGTTTTGCAATATAATTTGGTCAAGTGTTTACTAAACGAAATTGAACTGAACGTAATAAAAATATATGTAGGTGAATTGCCACAATAGGGCCAAGTTGAAAGTGAGGCAAAAACTCGGAAAAAGAAACAGAAGCAAAGGGAGATAACGACGAAGTACCGGAGCAGCCAAAATGGTGAGTAATGCATTTTGATACTTTAATATCTATACTGGATATTGCGAAATGTTCTCCTAATCAAGTGCATAACCTTGTTATAAATTTACGATATATTTTAAAACAAGTCTTGAAGGTGTGCCGGTGCAATGCGTGTATTAAGCAGTGGGCAGGCGCAATAGTACTACAAGTAAAAACCATGCCCATATATGGTAATCATACCTGCTATTGTTGTGGTTGTTGTTGTTCAAACTACGGCTTTGTTATTCATAACAAAATCCGTCTTGCTAACTTTACATTAGCCCCATTAAAACAAAACATAGTACTGTTAATAGCATTTTAGCACTTTCACGATTTGCTAATTTTTTAGTGAAATTTTTATTTTAAAATATATTATAAAAAATGTAATAGGTATTCGGCTCATTGTTAATTACTTTCTGCCTCTTTCAGTCGGACGTACAAATGGACAGTGCACTTGATTTGATGCGTCGCCTGCCACCACAACAAATCGAAAAGAATCTGATAGATTTGATTGATTTGGCGCCAGAACTGTGCGAGGATCTACTCTCATCTGTGGATCAACCGCTTAAAATAGCAAAAGATAAGGAGCATAATAAAGATTACCTGCTGTGCGATTACAACCGTGATGGTGATTCGTATCGATCGCCGTGGTCCAACACTTACTACCCGCCACTAGAGGACGGACAAATGCCGTCAGATCGTTTACGTAAATTGGAAATAGAAGCTAACTATGCCTTCGATCAATATCGTGAAATGTATTATGAAGGCGGTGTATCTTCGGTGTATTTGTGGGATCTGGAGCATGGTTTCGCAGCGGTAGTTTTAATTAAAAAGGCCGGCGACGGCAATAAAAAGATACGAGGCTGCTGGGATTCCATACATGTCGTTGAAGTACAAGAAAAACCTACGGGGCGAACGGCACACTACAAACTAACATCCACAGCTATGTTATGGCTGCAAACGAACAAACAAGGTTCTGGCACAATGAACCTGGGCGGCTCATTGACACGTCAAACGGAACAAGATGCTAATGTCAGTGAATCTTCGCCGCATATTGTAAACATTGGCAAAATGGTTGAAGAAATGGAAAATAAAATACGCAATACGCTTAATGAAATATATTTCGGTAAAACGAAAGACATTATAAACGGCTTACGTAGCGTACAGCCGTTAGCCGATCAACGGCAGGAGGTAGCCATGAAACAGGACTTGGCTGCGGCAATATTAAAACGTAATGTAAAACCAGAATCGAACTGAGGTGCATGTGTGTAATGGGGGAGTATGACATTGGCGTTTGCAATATACATACATACAACATATACATATATATAGTTCAAGTTGCAGAAAATAATGGCGCAATAGCAAGCGAAAGGATTAAATAAACGGTGAATTAGTGTAGATGAAGTGTGCTTAGCAGGCACAGTCTGCATAAAACCATATAGATGCAATTCTTTTAATTAAAAAATAATTATTACAATGATAGTAACACACAAAAAGGAAACGAAAAAACACAAATCCTATGCAATTATACTCAAATTCCATTTAAAAAGAAATAATCCACACTAAGTTTTGAATGTCTAATAAGACAGTGAAAATTTTATCAACAGTAATAATGCGTGCGTGCATCAGTAAGCGCTAAACTTACGTGGCGAATATATTCACTGGAAGCTCGGCAAACGAAATCTGGAATTTGTAGCCAATACGCGCGCACATGAAAGTTTTTAAATCACATTTTTGAGTGTGGCGCCTACTTGCATGCACATACTGTTATACAAATTATAATTATAATAAATTACCGCATCGAAATATAATGGACAAAACATACCAATAACACGTAAACTAAAGCATTTGCATTATTGTTCAGTAGTGGTGATTTTTTAGTAAAAACAATTTAAATGTAGCAATTGTTAAAGTTGTTGAAATAATTTGAAGACAAATTGAAACTAAATATTAAACACAAAGTGATCGAGAGTAAAGTTTGGTAAGCGAGCTACATACATGTGTAATTAATTAATAGAGAGTATACAAAATAATGTAATTATCACTACCAAGCGAGAACGTTTAATTTATATATGTCCCAATAAAAGTAAACAAAATATGTACATACATATGTAATGCACCACAGTCTGATTGTCATTTAAATTGCAAAAAACTAAAAAGAAAAGAACAAAGTGAACAAAGCTTAGCGATAGCACTTCTTGTCAATTGTTTGTACTCTCCCCCGCCTTCCACCCACGTGAATGCCTATTTTGTATTTGTTTATATATATATTTTTTTTGCTCTCAATTACTATAATAATTATTTTTTTTTCTCCGTCAACGTTAATAAAGATAAAAAATTATTAATATTTAAGTTACACTGCATGTATGTGTGTATTTAGAACTTTGAACAACAGCCGATTTATCAATAATTTTAAATAAGAAAAGTATATTTACATGCATACATAAATAAAAAAAAAACAAAACGAAACGAAAAAATATTAATATAAAAAAATCAAACGATTGATTTGTGTATTTACAGTTATAAGTTTATGCATTAGCTGCAATAAAATTAACACAATTTCTACTATTATAAATATACTATTGTTTACGTATTGCGCTTACACGTTCATACATACATATATACATACATACTTTACTTTATTACACTGCTCTGTATTTATAACGAAACAAACCAACAGCCAACAACAACTCAGCTGAAATGTCTAGTTTTGAGTGTATTAATTTGTATTTGATTTAATTAAAAACCGCAAAACAAATGTGCAAAATTTTATACAAGACACTAATAAAACAAACAAAAAAATTAAAAAAATAATAATAAATTCATTTTTGTCAAGACTTACCTGTCTCAGCCAGGAGCGTAAAATTGTGTTGGTATACGCTTTTTTCGACGCTTCTTCTGTAAAGTATCTACTTTTCTACGCATTTTCAGATATAGAATGTACGGTTGATGCGGAATAGATTTAACCGAATCGTTTTAATATATAATCAAATTGAACTATTTTAAAACACCACAACGGGTGATGCATTGTAAGATCTCTAGCTAATTACAGTATTCAAATCTGCGTTTTGTAGTTGATAGCTAAATAAAGATTGTGCTATGTTTATAAATGCTGGAAAAATTGTAATTCTATATCGAATATCAATCTCGGTCTGTTTGAACTCCATAGATTGCCTTGTCAAAGCTATTTCATTTCCACGACAGTCGTGTGCACTCAGCCGGAGCGTACCCGGAGCATTCCTTCAAATTACTTCTGGATTATTTTCTGCCGCTACAACAACAATAATATAAGCTGGAAAACTTTAAGAAACTCGTTGGTCAACTCTTTCCATTATTTAGAACTCCGCCGAAACAGCTGTTTTCTATATTTATTTTTGGACCACATGTTTATTTGTTGTCACAATTCACTTCAACATTTTTTTATCCGTTACTGTATTTTTTTTAAGTCACTTATTCACGGGAAGTTTGGTTTTTCTGCATTTTTGACTTTCTCTGCAACCACCCACTCTACTATGCCGCCTTAAAAGCAGTTATCCGCTACATAAATGTAGGTGACAGGTGCCAAGGTAAATGACAGTTTGTTATGATACAATTTATACAGAGTGTATATGTATTGTTTTAATTATTTATTTTCTGTTGATAAAATAATTAAGCTTGACTACAATTTATTCAAAGGATAATTTTTTTTAATAGCAAAAATATGTGATTTCAAGTGTAGCGTAAACATACATTATTTGGATTTATTTTATTTATTAGGAAAAACAAATTGCACGCATTTTTCATTTTATTTTGTTTATATAATATAACGTCAGTTCAAACGAAAGCTGACTTTAGTTTGCGAGTTTCATTTATTAATTATTTTTTTATTTCTATTGCAAAAATTTATAAATCTTTTCCAGCACACTAAATAAACTAATTAGATATTTCATATAATATTTAAAATATGCATCAGTTGAAAAACTAAACAAACAAAATATAATAATTACATAACTCTTAACTATATACAACAATACTTATGTGTATGCTTGCAGTTATGAATGTGTTGGTTAATAATGGCCCTCGAATTGTTAAAGACAAGTAATTGTTTATTACTACATACATATAGAATAACTGTATGTATGTTTATAAGAGCTTTCTTGTTGTGTGTTTATTAACTAGAAACAAATGTAGTGCCGCAGCGCGTTAGTGTTATCTACAACTTACAAATTAATTGTTATTAATGATTTAATAAGCATTTACATCTAAATAGTACACGTATAAAATGTGGTTTTCATATTTATTTTACATGTTGCTTATATATTTTTCTGGTTTACGTCAAATAATTTGTGTACAAGTTAAAATTATTGTTTTTCTTATAAATTGAAATTTTCTTACTAGTTTTCGAGAAACACACATTTCTTGGAAATAAACTACTTATTTATAAGAAACCAAATACTAAACCATATCCAAAATATTTTAAATGTGTGAAAAAGCAGTTTTTATAATAATACCGCAAAAACCATTGAAAAAAAAAATAACAAAGCAAAATTAGCAACTTATTATCTAATTTAGAACTAGTATCAACTTAAATTAGTTAATTTGTGCATATTTTAAACATATTTTAGCTGCTTATAACTTTCACTTAAATCAAACAAAAATTTTATTTTCGCGCAATTTAAAATATAATCAATAATAAGCATTTAACAAGAAAATAATGTAGCATTTACAATGCATATGTGATAGCTGATATAAAAAATATACTATATATTAATGTATATAAGCAAGCAAATTATACTGAAAATCACAAATCAACATTTTTCTTCTGTTCTCTTGTTAGGTATGTGTGTGTGTGTATGTGTTGTTGTTAGTACTTATATGTAAATAGTTTTAGATGTTTTGGTTTTTTTCGCTCTTACTATAAAGTCTAGCTTTATTGCATTTTCGAAACTTCGAATCTCGTATTTATGATTTCTTCATCCGAATCTAAAACCGGCAACGCGGGTTCGGACATTGACGAGGGTATATTCTCTTCCACCCAGCGTAGATCATCCTCTTCGGTCGTTGTGCCGCGCTGTGCATTCGGTGGTGTTTTAGTGCCGCCATTTGCATGCGAACTGCGCATTTTTACACCATACGCATCGGCGACGAACTGATCTTCCTCTGCAAAGACAAAAAGGTAATATAAATATAAAGAATAAACAGCAATAACAGGCTGTTATAAATCAGTTCTAATTTCGAATTTAGCTAAAGCTTCTCTTTGGAGAATATACATAATTAAAATAAAATTACAACAATAATAATACTTACCATCATCGTCCTCATCGTCGGGTGCATCTAGCAGCGGCGTAAATGCATAGCGTTGATTATTATTTGTGGGACGCCACAAAATCATAATAACCAACAATAATACCGAAAACAGTATATGCCAGAAAGCGGCATCGAACCAAATATTGCGCCAAATCTATTGTAGAAAAATATATATTTAATTTGTTTTTCTTGTTATTTTCATTAAGCACTCACTGGTGTACAGTTCTGTGACTTGCGCACATGCAGTGCATATAACATAAATATCACTGATGCCAGCACCGAAAATATCAGTGTGTTTGTGAAGTGTCTGTACAACGAGAGCTTCACCATGTTTCTGCAAAATAAAAAACAAACAAAAAAATTAGCATAATAAATGAGTTATGGTAATTAACACACTTCAAAGCGCTAATTTACACGCATACACACCTTCTCAAGCGCAACGTTCTGGTGGTCTGCACCAGCGATGTGAATATCCACCAACAGATGCCTGTGTCCAGAACAGCCAACGGTATGGCGGCCACCAACTGTTCATCGGTTTTCGTGCTAGTCACACGCAAGTAGCTTTCAACGCAAGCCAAGACAAAGTACAGCGCGCCAACGCCAACCACGCGATGGAGCATTGGACCCAAACGAGGTCTACACACGGAATTGAATATATATTAATAAATAAACTTAAAGAGATTAGATAATTAAACACAAGTGTTTTGATGAACAGCGTAATTTTTAGGCATATTTGCCCAAGTGTTTAAATTTGGTTTAAGTTTGAAAATAACATAAACATATATGTATATGTGCACTCACTTGACAATACCAAAACCCAGACTCATTATGATGACAAGCATGCGTGCTAGTGTGCGTTTGGCGCAGGAAACAAATTCTGCCATCAATTCGGCGCCCTCAACCGGTACACCCGTGGCATTCAGGCTATAGTATTGTGCATAGAAGAAAGCCTTCTCCAGCATGCCAAGCAATATGACGCCGCCAATCCAGAATTGTATGCGCAAAAGGTCACGCCATTGCATGAATGACACAAAGAGCCAGATAATACCGAAAATTACATAGACGACGCACATTATGCCGTAGAACTGTTAATATAGAAAAAATAATAATTTTTCAAATAATAAAATTATTATATATAGAATAGTGTTTGACTTACCGCCAAGAGTGGATGATCAATCGCAGAAAGATAGCCGCCATCAGGTCCAACAATGTCCAGTTGTACATGTGCGGAAAAATCTACGGGCTCTGAACTTTTGACGGCTTCAATTTTCAATGTCAATTCATAAATGCCATCTCTGCCAATGGTGATGATGTTTTTATCCAATGGCTGATAAAATAAAAAAATATCTATTATTAAAAAAACAGCGAAGGGGTTTGAAAGGTTTATAATTACGCATAAACAATTTTATACTAAAGCAGACAATTTTAAAAGCTTTCATAACATTGAAGAGTAATTAAAAATAAACTTCATGAAACCTCTTCAAAAATATGGCTGATTAAACGCACTTTAAGTTTAACATTCCACAGGAAATCAGAAACCAAATTTTGTATGTTCACGAACACAAAGTAAGTTTTATCAACATTCCCTTACTTCCTCTTCCTACGTGATAATTACAAAAAAAATAGACGCTCATATGCTGACTCATAAAATATTACCATAAGATAAAATTCTACGAATACGCCAAATATGATTAGAAAAAATAAAATAAATAACCTTATCAGCGACAACTAACGCGCGAAATTAATTCTTGCTATAATTACTTCATATTTTATGATCATACTAAAACTTTGTTTTCATAACAGACGAAGTAATATTGTCAGTAAATATGCGAGTCTCTTTCTACAAATTGTCGAGATAACGGTTTAGTGCACTTATTTCAATTTTTTATGTAAAATACTACTTATTACCGCTGTGGGGTGTTTTTTGGTATTGTTCGCTTTCTTGACCGATGCCAAAGCAGCTGTCTCTGGTGATAATGCTGCCATGCCAGACGCTGTCGTTTCTTGCACCGGCCATTGCTTTTCCGACAACAAAATGGGATGCGTTGAACATTCGGTAGTTTTTGAGTCCATGGTGATGAAACCAAATTCCGATTTATTTTGCATTTGCAAATTTTCTTCTATATCGTATTTTTGAATATCGTACTGTGAATTTAAGTAAGATATAAATAACCAAAGTGTAAGTTGTATGCCAAGCAGACGTTTACCATGCGCTTGTCCGTCCAACATTGGCGCTCATATAATTGCCACTCAATATTTACATCTAAGCCATCACGACCCTCGCATTCGACTAATGATTTCAAAAAGACAAATATTCAATAAATATTATTATTATTGACTCATCAAAATGCACTTACTATGAACTTTTATTTTGGAATTGGCCAATAAGGGACGTTGCTCGCGTGCAATGTTGGCATTCTATAGGCGAAATAAATGTAAATTATTGTTAAACAAAAATTATATATTTTACAACTTTTAATTCCTATGGGTGCAAATATATTCCATACTTACCGGTGTTAGCGTTTTAATAGTTTTGCCAGCATCAGAATTTGCCTGCGTTGCTGAGGCAAGCATTGTCATCAGCAGAAACACCTTCACCAATATTAATAGCTTTCTTTTCCACATTGTTTTATTTATTGATTAAACTTGCACTTAAACGCTAAAATGTTTAATTAAACAGTTTAAAAAATAATGCAAATTGTTAAAATATTTGTAAATTGTAATTTATTGTAGCAACTAACAAATTTTCACGGAAAATCGACGTCAACAAGCAAACTCAGCAAAGTGGAAGAGCATAAAGCAAAAATAAAAATTCTGACAGTTCTAGTTGGGCTAATTGTCAATTTTTATACCGACTATTTGTTGGGAATAGCGTTGAAACAAAACAAACAATAAATGCACTGAGAAAAAAATATTGATAGTTTTGTTAGAAATGTGCTAAAGCAATCAATTACACAAATACGGCGCAATATAATAAAATAAAATGTCATTAATAGTTGTTTATAAATTTCTATTAAAATTAGTGCGTTTTTTACATAATTGTTTAATAAACAAAACAGCTGTTCCACATTGTCCCCTTTTATGTCATGTAAACAACTACCATATGTTTTTAGGGTAAAATAAATGGAATTGGCAGTATTTGTATGACATAACCTCTTTAATAAGTCACATAAAAACTAAGTGGAAATCGGTAGGAAAACAAGATGCTAAGAAAGGTAAATCCACTTTATTTTGCATTATTCAATTTGCAAATTTTTTATTAATATTACACAGCTTAGTCCAATTGTGCCGCGTCTGCTATGCAATAATGCTGTTACTTCCTTAAATAAAACTTCAACACAGCAATACAGTGATGGACGAAGTGTATATGAACCGGACTATTTAGAGGTAAATAATTGAAAGTACTAAATAATAGAAAACTATATTAAAAAACTACCAACGCCAACTGCTTATTGTGCAGTCCTTGAAACCCAAATTTCCGCAATATTCCTGTCTCAACGTGCAAATGAAAGGTTATGATTTCCCAATACTTGAGAGCTACCAGCGTTACGTGCATAGTGTTGCGGAATACCTTGATATTGATGTTTCCGATTGGTGAGCAAGCATAAAAATATTTAAAATTACAATATACTAAATTACATTATTATTTTTAGTTACGCTTTGCCACCACAAACCACACAAGTACAAAGATTGCGTCCTAACTCCGCCGTTGTAGATGCCGAATACAGGCTAACAATGTATGAACGCAATCTGCAAATAAACGATGTAAACGCACCTGTGTATCCCATATTTTTACGCATAGCGCAAGCCGCTTTGCCCGAAGGTGTGCAATTGAGTGTACAAGAACACTCTGATGAGTTTGAGGAGCGCCGCTATGTGCCTGATCGTGATTTGTTAGACCTAAAAGCCGAATTGGAACGCATGCAAGCAGGCGGACCGGGTGGACCCAAAAAGAAATAATTGTAAAAATGTTTGCGTTTTGTTTTAATTGTACACGGAGGGTACAACGTACTTGCATATATTTGTAGCAAACACTTAATTTATACAAACTAAAGTGAATAAAAATACTAAATTCTCTGCCTAATATCTAAATGGAATGTACTATTTAAAGCTTTCCCTACTGGACGGCAATATAAATGCTGCAACGAAATGTTCTGAAAACAAAATCTATAGCAAAGTGTTTGTATACGAAAAATTATTACAAGAAGGCACAAAGAGTGTAGAGCTTAAACCTACATACATATTTATAGAATAAATGGACGTTTAAACTGCACAGCTTCTATTAAAGTAATGCTGAATAGCACCGTTAGCGTCAAAGCGAATTTTGGCAAAAATGTGCTTACTTAAACAACACCAAAGTGCACCACTTTAATAGCCGGCTGAGTTGTATTATTCGATTTGCGTGACTTTGAGGTTTCATCACGATTTGAGGACCTTATCGGCGGACGTGGTAACTCATCGGCTGAAATCAATGGAAGCAGCTTTAGAAACGCAATATATATAATTAAAATATAAATACCTGCTGATAACGGATTAAAATCTTTTAAATATTCATCATGTGGATGACATAACGGCAAGCTATCTGCTAATTCCTTTTTCGGATTTGTAATGTTACGTGGTAAGGGACGCGAATAGCCATTACGTTTCGGCAATTGTGGTTTTTCTTTACGTGGGATCTCCTGCAATGGAAAATGTTTAATATTTTTTTTTAGTTGTCATATTTTGAAAGTGAAATCAACCACTCACCGGCACTACGGCGACCTGCACCGTGTCCGAGAACTTCACTTTATTCTTTTCGCCCGCAGCATTGCGTGCATTTCCACCACCACTTGGCAACTCTTTATTCAAGCCATTTGCATACGTTGCACCACTGCCACCATTCACTAAATTAGCACCGTTATGTTGTTGTGTTGAACTATTCGATAGTATTGACGCCGTTGGCTTCTTTTGCAACAAACGCTTTTGATGTTCCTCACTATTTGTGGTCACAACCAAAGTTGGTGGTATTGTGCCCGAAACTAATGGATGTTGATAATATTTCGGCTTATAATTACCAGGCTGCAACGCGGATACGGACGCAATTGAAGTGGGCGCAAGCGCGCTTGGTGGCAACGGTTGCATATGTTTTTGTTGTAATGGCAAGGAATTATCAGTGATCACAACCGGTGTGGCATGATGCATCACATTCGAATTGGTTGTGTTGGTATGCAGGTGCGTTGAATTTACGGTTAATAGTGTGTGTGCACTGCTACTGTTGCCAGCGGTGGTAAGCCGTGGCAGCATTGTGGCGGCGGGTGCGTTTATACTGTTTGGTGCCATTGCATCGGCTGGCAATTGTTGTTGCCACGGCAAAAGTGTGACGGATGGGGCAGCGGTCAGCGCTACAAAAGAAAGTTAGAATTATTAGTAAAATATTTTTATGTGTGCGATTACAACAATAATGTTTTTCATACTTACCAATGCCCACATTATTGAAATCACTGCCACTTTTTATAGACAGCTCAGCAAGCGTGCTGTTTATAGTTGGTGTGTTGGTTGTGCTTTGTAAGAGTTTCAAGCTGCGCAGCGAAGGCAAAGGTGGCGGTGGTGGTGGCGGACGTGTACGTATTGCATCTTGCGTACTCTCCGTGCGCAACTCGGGTTTTGGAATATTAATTTTTATCATTTCGGCACTAAATACTTTCGATTTAAATGATGGCAATGGTGGCACATAGTTCTTTAAATGTTCTTTTGTGTATTTGTTATGTTGTAGCTTGCTGCGCTGCACAACCTGCAAGTCGGAATATGTTGATTGTGAGCAGGCCGATTCTGAGCGATAATCGGCATTCGTACATAAATTGCCGTTCGCAACAACGTTCACAGCGCCACCGTGCCCCTCCTCTTCGTGCAGTATAGTCGCTGCCTGACTGAAAGCGGCGGTGGCGAATTCCAACAAGTTTACATTCGATTTGGTCTCATTGAATAAATCCATGAAGAGATCATAATCTTCAATATCTTCAGCAACTTCAAAGGCCTCTGCATACATTTGTTTTCTAAATAATATATAATTAATTGGATTAAATATACATTAAAATGCATTATTAATGCTGGCTTACCGCAGCAGATAGAAGAAGAAACGTCTCTTCAAATCAAACACCTGATCGCTAAACTCGTCTTTTGTTTCTTCGGAAAGTTCATCGGTGAATGTCTTCAGCGCTTTTCCCAACAGCTCTACACGTGCGCGTTTCGCCTCTCCACGAAAGAAAACGTAATTAGCTATTTTGTGTAATGATATCAAACACATGGCGCCGTAGGTTTCCCAGTTGATCGCCATTAACAAATTCACTGCTTTCTCCAGCTGATGCAGCGCTAGATATTTGTCAACCAAAACATCGGCGGTCAGGCCTGAATTGTGTATGTCACCACGCATGCCGGCGCCAGCGAAAAAACGCAAACAACCCAACGGACCTTGTTCGAAGTGCAATAAGAGCAAACAATCGGTTTGGCCATATCGTAAAGAGCGTTGCGTCAAATCCGGCTTGTGACTAAATGCAATGTGCAACAATGTCGGTTGTATGGTGAAGTAGTGTGAAAGATCCAATAAATTCAGCGGTGTGACATCTTCGCTTTGCAATTGGTTGCCTACCGGCGTGAGGGCAAGGTCAAAACATTGAAATTGCGCACGCTCATTAGCTACCATAACAATACTGCTATCCGAGTGCCAAGCACATTGCGTGGGTATCTGCAATGTATATGAAATACTATTGTATTTAATTATATATGTTATATTTGTTTACTTACGATGTCTATACGCGTTGTGACTTTGGTAACTTGCTGCACTAGATCATGGAGACAAATTTTTCGATCGATTGAACCCAAGAATAGTTTCTCTTGATCTGGACTGAAGGCGTGACAACATATTTGCGTTCCCATTGTTATTGACGTCACTGTGGCGCGTTGCATTTTACCAGCATTTATTTCATAGGTACATACTTCAGCAGAAATTTCGCCTTTTCGCGATACTTTTTGCTCTACTGTCAAAATTTGACTTTCGGCGGAGCGTAGAAAATCCACGGAGAGCGGATCATTCTCAGACCAACAATATGAAACGGACTCTATCTGCATGCTATAGAAAAAAAGAGAACTGTTACTGAAAAGCTGCTTAGCAGAGTTATATAATTTTGGAGGATGCTGTGTCGGTGTCGGCACTTGCCAGTGACATTTTCAAACTTTCTTGCATACTAACACTCACCCCTTTAATTTGAAAACATGTATATTCGCCCTATCTTGATCACGTATTGTTGGACGCCAGGGATAAACTTCGTTCTGAGAAGATTTCGTCCATATAACAAAAAGATCCGCGCTACTGTTCACAATTAGATGACGTGATAATTTACGCTCTGACGGTCCTGGTATTATCACATGAAATATGCGTGGATCCATATTACTAATTTTCTCAGGTCCTTGCAGACGTGTGTTCGGTTTTTGTAAATGCACCACCGTCAACTGATTCGTATTATAGGCTAAGACGATGTGGGTACGTGTGAAAAATGCTAAACCAGAGATAAAACATGAGACAATAAAACGTATTACTAGTGTAATGCAGAAATACCGTAGGCAAAACAAACAAAACACAGCAAAGTTGTAGCGAAATTAATTAACATTAATTGCATGTGAAACTGTGTGAATGCGCGCAGCATGCTCATGGGTATGCGCAAATGCAAATTTCTCCACACTATCAGCATTAGAGAATATATGTATATACACACAGATAAACATTCGCCGCACAACTGTTTGTCACATTTATTTCCATGCCTATGGTATGTACATCTACACTTACCGTCGGTGATAACTTCCGACGCCAGCTTGCCAACAAAGTACTTCTCATAGACCATGCGCAATATGTCACCTGTCGCAGGATCCACAGATATGTGTGTGATAATACCGTTGGCGAATAGCAGCAACACTTGCGCTGCATCACGCCATTCGGTATGCACAATTTTATAGCTACGCAGTAATTCCTCCAAGCGTTTAATGTTATCCTTCAACCGTCCAGGTGCCTTGCGGCTATTCTTAAGCACCGTCACACCATTACGCCGTTCAGTGTAATCACGCTTGGCGATTGCTGTTAGCTCAGCGTTCTGTTGCTGTGCCTCACGATTGCGTGTGTAACGGAAGGCACCCAGGTCGGTTGATTTAATGCGCAACTCATCGCGTACACTCCACAGATGACATTCACCGAGGAGCGTTAGCATTGCAAGTGCTTGTGGTTGCAAATGTTAAGCCGTTGACTTTCAATAACTTTTGTTTATATTATATAAAAGAATATATTTCTGTAATTTTCTATGCTTGCAATACTCTCACATCATTTATCGTTAGACGATTTGAAGCACTACCACACTTTTTGCACATGCAATTTCCTAATGAATTTATGCACAACGGGAATTTAACAAACCACAACTCCAGGTCTCGTTTTAAGCATACTTGTGCTAATGTTATTCCAAACTTATCGCGAACAAACGCCGCTACAAGTATATTTCTATATGCGGCTGATGTCTCGCGGTTAGCGTGGCCGTCGTCACCACAGCGTTAACGCTAGATTCCCGAAGAATTTGGCTAATTTATACGCTGCAATAATATTAGTTGATATATGTTGCTATTGTTATTGAGTTAGTAGTTAATGTTGTTTGCGTTGTTTTTGTTGTGCTGCTGTTAACTGCATGCCTTTTATTGCCCTACTGATCGTATGGATGCGCAAGTTTGCCTACGTTGTGTAGTCATTGTACTATGCAGACCTGTTGCTTCTGCGCATTGGTATTTCAAGCAATTTTATGTTTTAGTCCATTTATTTACACTTGTATCTATGTAGCACGAAATCACAAAGTAGTCTCAAAATTGCACAACAATATCGCAGCTATTTTGTTTAAAAATAAATATATAAACACTAATAACAATAAAAAAAATTGCACGCAAATTGACAATCAACAATGAATTGTTGCTTCTGCCCGATTAGTGTACGATCAGAGATGAGAGAAAAGCAGAGTTGCACACAGAAGTCATGACAACTACACTGGAAGCAATAGTCGATTGAAATGTCAAATGTATATGAATTGTAGGTATTTTAAGTAAATTACTTTATTTTATTATTTTACGGTAAATAACACAAAAATATTTTTTTAGAGTTAAGAAAAAATATTATACGTATTAATAGAAATCATTAAAATTATTTAATAAATGAACTGTTACTTAGTTGTATACCCTTAACAAAGAAACCATAAAGTTTCTAACAGCAAGAAAGATAGATTAGAGATCTTACAAAATAAGTAGGGACGATCTGTATAGATTGTGTATATGCCAACTCTCGCTTAGTTTTTCAGATATCGATCTGAAAATCTTTCTTCCTCTTCTTTTCTCTCCAAGAAGCTGTTTGTGTGCCAAAATCGCCGATATCGGACCACTATAGGTTATAGTGGCCGTGTAAATGGAATGATTAAAGGAAAAAAGTTCTTTTAAGGGAATATTTCTTATTTGAGGAGAATTCCTCACAACATTTGGAGCGATCTATAGTCCAAGAAAAGGTTACCTAAACAAATTCAAATAGTTTTCTCAGTACAAACCTTTCTCAACTACAATAATAAAATATAAAAGTTCAAAGGTTTTTATTTAAACAAAACTTTTATTTCATTTCAGTTGTTGTAATGTATTGTAAAATAAACAATTTCACAAATTAATTCACAGATATTTTTTCGTGTTTCTCGTTCACATTTTTATATATTTACTTATGTTTTTACATAATTAATTAATTTTTAAGTATTTCATTCAGTTTACCATAGTTTTTAAGCCAAGTTTACTTTAAAGCAAAATCGAAAAACTCTTACTACACTAAAACAAGTAACATGGATATATTTACGTGTATATTTTTAAATATATGTATATGTGTGTAAATTATTTTTATACTTAATGTTATGTAATTACATATGGAAATCTGTACTAAACAGCTACAAAAACATTAAACTTTCATCGCACAAAAATAGAATTAACGTAAAATCGCAATCTCGCAAGCTTAACGACAAAGTGTCGGCGTACAACAATTTATTTTTTATATTTTGAATATTAATCGTCACTTAAAATGCAAAAAAAAAATTTTAGAACAGAAACAAAAATAGAGTTTGGTTATAAAATGGTTTATATATTGGTTATATCTTACATATGTATGATGCAATGAATCGTAAGCAATAAATCACGCAATGTCAATTTTTTTGATGATACATTGATTTGCATTTTAGGTGACGATGTGAACATCCTCTTACGCTAACGGTGGCAAAGTGACGCAAAATGACTTTGAACAATTAGAATCAAAAAGGAATTTACATATGTTCAAGCGTTTGCTTTTCGCTACAATATTTAAAATTTTGTTCCAAAAAAAATATAATAATTGCATAAATACATATTTATTACTTCAATCTATGAATTTCTGTTTATATGCATATATGTTTTTGTATGTGTTTTTATATGAAATTCAAGTTGCAGTTTGAGTTTTCAAACACTAGTGTTGTGCTTCAAGGACTTTGTAATAATTTTATTAATAATGTTTGCATTATAATTATATATTTGTTGTTGTTTATATAACTTAACTTTATACAAGGCATTGCGATATTTGCTAACGTTTTGTTATGCGTTTATGTACATACATATATATAGTAAATGACTTTTTGGACGACGATGAGTTTACAAGACAACTAATGCAGACACGTAGAATGTATGCGCCTAAAAGTATGCTAATTTGCAATAAATATGTTGACGTGTTTATTTATTTTTATTTTTTATGTTTGGTAATTTTTTTGTTTAAGTTTGCCAAATTAAGTGAGAACCATTTAATGCAATTTCATTAATTTTTTGTTCAAGTTTGCCAAATCAACTGTGTATCATATAATTTATTTGTTTCCAAATATTTAAAGTGCATATCTACTTTTAGGCGCTATACCACGCAGTCTTACAGCTCATGTGACATCTTGAAAAAACTAACATAAATTTTATCACACCTCTTTGCGACTACATACTATTTACACAGCAACTTATATTTAGTACTTATTTTTTACAACTATTTTGTGCCAATTAAATATTTATAGTATACTCAGTAGTTAATAAGATTTTTTTTTATTTGTTTTAACAATTTTATATGAGCTACTTTGCAGTCTAACTATAGAGCAGCCTTATTCATTGTTTCGATTCCGAATTTGGTTAAAATATGTTTGTTTGTGTTTTTTGTTTGTTTCTGTTCGTGGTCAATTTCATCTACAAGTAAAATAACTAAAGCAAAAAATAAAAGTTAATGCTTATTTCAAGTATATATTATTTAGCATTAAAGCAAATATTTTGCTAACCAAAATGTGCTTAACAAATTAAAATGTTTATGGCATGAGCAAGTACATATGCAGTTGTTTGCATTAATTGTAGTGCATATGACTTATAAACTTAACGACGAGTGTGTAGGAAATATTAAATATAGCACTTCAAGTGTTTATCGTGTTTATCTATAAATATGACGACATATGTACATAAATATGTCTGCGCCTAAAATGTGTACCAACGTTCAACCAATTATTTTGCTTCATTTCAATCAATACTTAGTATAAAAATAATAATTTATAGTTAACATTTTAAGTGGAATAATTAAATTACTTAACACTAAAATAACGTTTTTAACCATTAAAGCGTACAAAGTACATACTTTTACACACATAAATAAGGTTTCGTAATTTTTGTTTTTTAATTGTTTTACAATTAGTTTTTATATGTGCACTAAGGTGAGTCTGTGTGTGTGTGTTTAGCGATTTTTTTGTTGCATAATACATATAAATATATAAATTTATATTATAGCCGCATGACCTACACTATAGATCTGAAGAAAAAAAATATATTAAACACAACAAATTCAAAAATTGTGTTCAAACAATATATAATAAGTAAAAAAAAAACAAAAACAAAAATTTAAAAAAATTAAATATTGCAAATATAAATTTGCTGCACAAAAGCAATGTCTGCGGCACTCCAGGCCGTGGACTATTAAGTTCACTTTATGAGCACAAATTAAGTGTTTTACAAGTGTTGGCCTGCCATAACGCTTAAAAGTAGTTTATTAACTGACTGATTGATTGTTTAATTGCTGCACAAAAACAAAAGAAATCATAAAATTTTGCGCACATTTTGCAACATGCTATTCTATTAATTAGTGTGATTGCTAGCATTTAAAGCTATTTCAAAATAGTTTTCAATTCGTTGTACGCCTTGGTAACGGCATTGTAACAATTCTTATAACAGCGTTCTGCAGTCTTCTAACGTCTACTCATAAGCGCCTAGAAGTGCGCTGCAACTGTCACACCTTTTTATTATATAATTTGTTTAGCAACAAAGTTGCATAGTAACTTTGTAGCTAAGATGTTTTAAATAACAACGTCTCCTTGACCACACGCGCCTGTACTATATGCACACATTAATTCGCACACAAACACATATACACACATTTTATTTACGCTTTAGCGTTGTGTGCATGTGTGTTGGCGTTTTTGTACTTATAGCCGCTCAAATTAATCACGCTACAAGCCATAAACGAAAACAAATCTAGAAGTCGTAGAATTCATTGCTTTTATTATTGAATCGTCGCGTTAACACATAGACGACTGCTTCGTAGGTGGCCATCATTATGGCTGTGTTAGGTATTTGTCGCACCAATTGTGTCGCTAAGCCTCTGCAAAGATAAGATAATGCAAGTAATATGTATTAATGCCTTCAATTGTGGTTAAATATTTATGTATATATTTATGAATTAAATTACTTATAAAATGTGACAATATTTATATGAAAAAAATATAAAAAAAAAATTAAAAAAACAATATTAAAAAAAATAAAAAAAAAATTAAATAAAAAAAAATATTAAAAAAAAAATATTTTTTGAGAGCATATAAGCTATTACGATTTTCGGAAAGAATACAACTTTTCATGATTAGTAAATTTTATATTATTTTTATCATTTATTTCATTTATTTAAGGGGTTCTATATATAGTTAGAATTTTCGAAAAATCGGTTTTTGTTTTTTTCAATTTACATACATATGTATATTTAAGAGTACACACAGAAAACTTCATATCGTTCCGGCGTTTCAGAGTGCTGGAAGTGCATTACAAACTTTAAACGCGTTTTTCTCAAAATGGTGTTTTTAAAGTCGAAAACGGGTTAGCCGATTGGTCTTACATTTCAACACAAGCTTCTTAATTATTATATGTTTTAGTAATTAATCGAAGATATTCTAAGTTCGAAATTATTCTAAGTTCGAAATTTTGGTCAAAACTTGAAATTTTTTTTGAGAAGCCGCCATTTTGTCAACATTTTTTTGCTTATTCCCTCAATTAGTTACTGGATTTAAAATTACTTTAACAAAATCTGTTTGGTGTTTTAATTTCATATGATTCAGTTCAAAGATGTAGTGCTCACAGCTGATCTCCGAGAGGAGCTCCCCGGAGATCAGCTGTAGTTTTTTTCCTCGTAAATATTTTTACTAATACTAAGTCTTAAAATATAGTTAAAAGACACCATTATATGTGTAGAAATTTTTGTTTTCTTAGAAAAAATTCTGGAAAAATCATTCGGCCTTCTAACTGTATAAAAACCTATAACAAACGCGTTATTAAACAACGTTTTGCCTAAATGTAGGCAACATTTTTTTCTGCGCTCAAACGTGAGTTTAATAACATATGTACATTCAGGATGCAAATAGATAAAGTAGACACCGATTTTGATTTCGGCGTAAAATTAATATAGTGCGATGGAGAGAAATCTGTTCTCAATCGTTTTGAAAAAAATTCAGCTTTATTGGTACTAGTCGAGCAGAACGCGCTTCATACCCAAAATATCAAAACAAAATTATTCGAACAGACTCGCGAGCGATGGTCGAACTCTCTTGACATCTCTCTAACACTTGCCATATCTCTAACTTTTTTAATATTTTCATCAGTTGAAGAGGTCAAAGTTCGTACAAAACGAGTCAAGTCTTCAACGATTTCTCGACCGTCCCTGAAGGTTTTGTACCACTCGAAGGCTTGGGCTTGTCTTTTTGGTAAAACTAAATCATTGTAAGTAAGTTTTTCAACATTCGCAACGATTCCACACACGAAATTCGGTTAGAAATACAAAATTTGAGACAAATTCTTTGTTCGATATTTTTATCCGCGAATTTAATTACAATTTCCGGGTGCTTTTCTGCCTTAATATATATTGCTTACTTTTAATGAACTTTAAAGCCTCAATAAGTAGTTTTTAGTTTGTGAAATTATCTCTATTAACGCAGACTCTTTTGAAATCTATTTTTAAAGCTTATGAAATCGTTAGAACTTTAACACCTAACAAAAAAAAAAATAGAAAAACCAGAGTGGAAAGTTGATTAGATTTAAGAAAAAAAAAGTAATATTAAAATAATTCACGAGTTACTGCTATTTGCATAACTAATAAACAAGCTCATTTAAGGTTGGCGAAATTCCACAGGGTGTTCATAAAAGCCAGTGCAAATTGTGTGCGCGATTTTCTACGCGTCAAATGCATTTTTGCGCTTTTATTTAAACGATTACTTAAAGTCTATTGTAATTTAGCAAACAAGCTGAAGAAATATAGTATAAAAAAATTAAAAAAGAAATAGACTTTGCTAGAATATTGTACTTCATGGCGAGTAAAAGTCTAATGCGTCATTAGGCAACAATAAAAAAAATCTAAACAAATAAATCACCAAGGGACATAAAAGAATTTGACAGACGGTGTGAAGTAGCGCCAACATGTATGTACTATATACATGTGTGTGTGTGTGTAGGTATGAAGATTTTGCCTTATATTTCATTGAGATAAGCAAATTAAAAATAGACACTACAACGACTCATACAAGTGGCTACAGTGTGCTCGGTCAATTAGTGTAAGCGTATTGTGTATGTAATTGTACAATTAGAATATTTGAAATACATACATATGTATGTATGTACGTAAGAGCACTGCAATGCTGACAGAGAAAGCATTTCATTTCTTGCAATTATGAATATTAGCAGTCGAGGTCAGTTGTTGGAGAATTTTATTTGCAATTTGACGTTGGAAATATAGCTTTTATGAAGAAATGCATCTTAATTTTGATGGGGTTTAATGACAGCTAAATGCTAAGTGTTAAAACACAAACTGCCTACTTCGGAACGTTACAATCGACCACAACCTGTGCCGGATGGGATAGATACCGAGAGTTGACGAGGAAAGAGACCGAAATGTGTGAGTATGAAGAGGTTGACAAGCTGGTCGACAGGGTAATGCTCCAAAATTCTACGAAAAGATACAGTGACTAACAGAAGGTTTCAAGACCGCAGCATACTCTTGTAGAACCCCTGGAGGTGGTCTAGTGACTGATGCCCAGAGCATATTGAAATTACGAACACTTCTCCAGCCTGCTGTAGGGAAGTGAAAGCATAACACCATGAGATGGTGAACCTGATGCCCCCATCGATGACGATGGAGCAGACATTCCATTGCCCAACCATGAAGAAGTTCGAATAACAATTAGCCGTCTGAAGAACAACAAAGCGACTTATTTATTATATTTTACATATATGTATGTATGTATATATATTCTATAATATCTCCTTCAGGGTGTTTTAAACTTCGTGAAAATCCTGCGTTACCAGAATTCGAAAAAAACTTAGAATATTATCGCCACGCCAATCGTTTCTACGTAACAGGCATAGAGCCGGATTTAAATGCGATGAAGTACCGAAAACTCAGTGTAATTCCTCAAAATTAATTGCCGAATATTTTCTGTAACTACAAAACCAACAATAACAACAACACTCACTACTAATTCTTCTATTAATTAATTATAAACATTTTGCGTGTTTAGTTCTTCAACTTACCGATAAAGTCCAGCTCTACCCTCCTCTTTCCACACAGTCTGCAATGTTTGGAAAAATGTATTATATTTATTGCCCTCCTCACGCAGTCTTGTGCGTGCCACCTCATGTGGATACGCAATACAGGATGCTACAGTCTTTGAAACGGCACCAGCCATCATGAATTCCAGAAAGTCCTTCGATGATTTAACATCTTCGTGACGTGAGTTGCGCATTTCAAGCTGTAAAAACGAAACAACTATATTAGCAAAAATTTATTATTTAGATTTTATTAGCGCGCCCGCTTACCAGTTTCGATTTGATAAACTCGTAAATGACAAAGTGTATCATTGTCTCGCAGATGCCAAAATAGCTGGCTGTAATGCCTTTGTAGAAACCGGCAATGCCGCCTTGTGCATACACTCGATTGATGCATTCTCGCACCGTCATTTGCACTTTGGAATTGTAGTCTAGCTGCAGGCGCGTCTTTACAAACCAAATGGGATTCGTTAGTGTGGAGGAGACGAAACCAGCGCTGGCTGCACTCAAGATGTGCACTTGCGGTGACTCTGTTTGTATGTAACTGCAACAAAATTGTGCGAAAATAATATTTTTGTTAATTGTGTTATTAAATTTGTTTGTAATAAGCAACTTTTACCAGTGGTAAAATTAGTGAATCGCTAAAAAACTGTGCATAGATCAAAAGCGGTGAGAGAGAGGTGTTTTCGTGAGAACGTGACCCACACGCCATACTGCATTCTTGAAGAGATACATTAATAGAAGTGGCGACGATAGTATTATTTATCATGATATTTGGACCTACGTAAACGAGCGAGCAGCTTTTGTCGACTTAGTAAATTAACGGATCGAGTGCACCTTTTAAAAGTATGGACGCAAATTGGTGCTCCGCAGTGAATTTCAACTGGTCACCAAATGTTCGAGGCATTTTTCTGCATTATTGTCTATCGATTAAATATTTTTATTTTCCTAACATTTTCGGCCAATAATTTATGTATTTCGAATACGTGAAATTGTTTTAGTACTAGTCCAGTAGAACAAAACTGCGTATATTTTGCTTTATTATTAAACGGTTTAATAAGCAGAAGTTGCATAAATATTTAGAAAACGCAAACGAAAGCCTTCAGCAGCTTGCATTACGGGAACTGGGAAATTTTTATTGACAAGTGGTACTAAATCCATAACAAAAATGGTATTTTATTTCATTAAGATTTCAAAATATATTTATTTCATTATTTTTTTCAAATTTTTGTTTCGTATATTGGTCAATAATATTAAAATATTTTAAGTTATAAGCCAAAATACATTATTCAGGAGTTATTTATAAATGCTGCGTATGCAATTTTTTCTACTTGACCAGAATTATATAACTTGCATAGTGCAAAAAATATATTTTCAAACAGTTATATTTATAAAGCTGCCGTTTCAATTCGGAAAAAAACAAAAATAAAATCGGAAACTCACCTTAAATTATTCAAAAAATTCTTTGTCTGTGAGTAGGTGCAAAAATATACCGCACGTGATGGCGCTACGCCAACGAGATTTGGGCCCAGACCTTTGAAAAGTGCGCGTGGGCCCTCATTTTGTACTATGTACCTGGAATAATTAAAATAAAAAAGTTATTTTAAACATTTTAGACATGTTAGATGCAACAAAAAAAAAATATATTATACTTTATACCTACCTCAAGCACTGCATGATGCTCATTGACTTTGTGGAGGTGGATGAGATGCCGCAATGTGAAATAGCCATGATCTGTAGTCAACAAAATGAGTTTAAAAACATAAATTAAATATTATTTTACAAAAATAACAATAATTGTTAAATTTTTGCTACGAAAAAATTATGAAAATATTGAAAATTGGCATAAAATTGGTACTACCCTACGCACACCCCCAATCACCTGTGGCTGTGACCTCTTACGCAAAATGGTTGTGCTCAATTTACGACGCTGTTCGGGTCGTAGCAATTCGCTAGCGCCATTGGTGGAGCCTGGCGGTTCGAGACGTGTGGGTCCGAGAAAAGCATTGGAACTTTGTAAGCGTGTCTTAACCACTTCCAAGGGACATGTGACGACAGCACCAACTGTGCCAGCAGTTCTGGAAAAAAAGCAGAAAAAATAATTATTATAGCATTATAAGTATACATATACATAATATATATAAAAATATCAATACTATTAAACATATATATATGAATGTATGTATGTATTGTAAGCATATTTGCGACAATCAGCGAATGAATGAAGCAAGCGCATAGGAAACACAATTGATTTTGATGCAAGTCTTGAAAAATAAACAGGAGGCTTGGTTATGTACATGAAAAATATACAAATACAAATATACATGTAACGCTTGAGCGTCACGCCATCTGACAAATTACGTTTAAATTCTCGTTTGTTGGCAGGAAGACATTGTCAATTTTTATTTGATTTGCTTTTAAAAATGTCTTTATAAATAACCAAGCGCAACTGACGTGCGTCCCGTCATCACCGACGTATTTGAGCGCCAGGCGAAGGAACAAATAGCATTTTGTCGAGCAGAACCGCAAATAAGTGCTTAGTTTGCCATTTGCAGTTTATCTTTCGCAGTTCTGAATTATTTACAAAAATGTCTAGATATTTAATTATTTCATTTTTAATTTTAACATCTCTGTTATGGAATGTTGACGTTTGGATAATAACAACAGAAATCATTTATTTTGACAGCAAAATTATAGACACGTTATGCAACAGCAAAAAAAACAGTAAGGGAGTAATATCTCATAATTTTAATTTTATAATTTTATACTATATTTCTACTAGAAAATTATGTAGACAAAAAAAAATGCTGCGAAGAATTACTGAGACGCTATAATTTAAAATATAAAAACATAAATTTTTATAGCAACTTTTTTATGATGCATTACACTCTTGTATGCTATTTTATATTATAATATAAGTATGCTATAATTATAAATTTTTATAGTAACTCTTTTATAGCATTATAATTTTTATAGCATAAATTTTGAAGTATCGCAGATAGTCGTACGAATAAAGCTAATATGGGAATATTTTATGATCACCATTTTTATGAAGCATTACCATGCTATAAAAAAGTTACCATAAGTGGAAATTATAGCACACATATGTATATTGTAACCTAAAGAAGCATAATGTTAAAATATATGTACGCTATAATTTAAATTTTTTATATTAACTTTTCATAGCATGATAATTTTTATAGGTCACATTTTAAAGCATGATTTGAAGATATTGAATAACTCTGCAAGACTGCGATTTCATCGACGAATAAAGTTAGTAAAGGTATATATTTTGATCATAATGTTTATGATATGACAATATACATACAGTACTTGTCCAATAAATTACGAACGAAGAAAAAAATAGTTCTAACTTTAATCATTAATAAAAACATAAATATTTGGCTTATTTTAGAAAAAAATTATTTTTTATATGCTATATACATTAAACTTAAATTATTATATTTTTGTATTGAATCATATTCAATATTTTGTCGCCATATATATATATATATATTTTCTTTTTTTTGCTGTCGTTCGTAATTTATTGGACAAGTACTGTATGTATGCTGTAATTTGAACCTTTTATAGCAACTTTTTAATATCATTTTTATAGCACAAATTTTAAATTAAAATATAAAAAAAGCAAAAATTCTTATTTTACCAGATTAATTCTTAATCGAATTGAAATCGAGCTGAAACTGGAATGCAACTCAGTGGGTTGTTGCTACACTGTAACTGTGCGGAGGGGTGGCGTTTATAGGAAAGCTGAGCCGCAGTACCCCTAATCTGTGTGCCGAGGAATAAAGGATTAGCCGACAATGAGCTGACCGACGAACTAGCTAGCTATGTGGCTGCGTCCAAGTTGATGGGGACAGACCATGCAGTGCAGTGGATGCCCACACCATGCCAAGCTGCTTCGCAAGGTTTAAGAAAATGATCAAACTCCACATGGCCACAGTCTCTTGCGCAAACTGCCGTTTCCGCTACAGGGAACAGGTTAGGTTTTTGCCTGCATGGATAAACATTTTATGAGCGTGGTCAATCTCTTGCCCAAAGGATGCCAAAAGGTATTGGATCAAAATTGAAAATATATACTTTCATTAAATGGTTTACACAAAACTTACATAGTCAACGACCCAATAATCTACATATATCTATAATCTATTGTAATTAAATTTAATAATTAAAATTTTGTTCGAGAAATCCAAAATTATTTATAGTTCAGTTTTATCCTGCCTAAAAACAAACTAAACAATTATAATTTATCATCTATCCTTTCTTCAGATGTGCAACCGACCACTGTGCGCATGAATGAATTTAATTAGTTTTGTAAAGTCAACAAAAGTAGTTTATTTATACTTTCAACCCGCTTATCTAAATTAATACAGAATTGCATAGTTTGGTCGATAGCAAATAGAAAGTTCTAGTGCCAGTAAGCAAATAGTACCATAAAGAAGTGGAAAACAGAAAGTAAAAGGAAAAGTTAAAGTCATAACAGTCGAAAGAAGTCATAAACCATAACAGTATGATGTAAAAATAATAAAAATATAAAGTATTATGTAATACATGCATACATAAATGTATACGTACATATATAAAAAGAGCATCAAGCAAGGCTAGAAAACTTATACTAATGATAACGCAAAAAAAAATTAAAAAGTAAAATTAAAAAAAATTATTAAAATGGAAAACGGAAAATAAAAAATAAATAAGAAATAATAATAATAATTTATATATTATATACAACAAAAAATACATACATAAATGAATTTATAATTGAGACAAAAATAATAAATAAAATTATATTTAAAATCAATATAGACAGTTTAATAACAAATATAAGGCAAAATAAAGCATACATTATCACCATCACTCACTCATCCCTAACGGAGTGGGGGAAAATCGAACAAGAGAGGAACGAACTGACGTGCCTCATTCGCACACGTTTTTTTTTTTGTTTTGTTTTAATAAAGAAAAATAAAACACCAAATCAAAACAAAATGTAAAACCAACCACAAACCGACTCAAACCGGTTTTGCCTGGGGTGACAACGGACGGCTACAGATAACCTCAAAATGTCAAACCGGTTTGACGTTTAGTGATAACGGCATTTAAGGAACAAATACCGGCATAATTGACTGAAATCTTTCGAAAGCTCGGTCACAGGCCAATAACGGCTCCGGTCGTCAAGCCAAGTCTGGAAATAGAACAGCAGACAGACGGACATACAGAGACGTATACAGTTTGACGTAAGCTGGCGTGAAAATATGGGATTTTATTGTGAAATTTTTGAGACAAAAATAAAGAAATTAAAATAAAAAAAAGTATACAAAAATAACAGTACCGAAATGTGATGTAGAAATCGTGTTGTCAGACAGTTTATTGTACAACGCATGCAAGTAATATAAACTGCGAGACGTTTGAAAAACACATGTTTTAATTCGAAATTTTTAAAAACAACAACAAGTCACATGAGTCGGCACTCACTATAGACTAAATATTACATATATGTATGCAATTTTTTGCGAGTTTCCATTGACTGCGATTAATTGATTATAGCACTTTTTCACAATTTTATTATATTTCAATAAATCATACGATTTGTGACGTCAGTTAATTTGATACATATATGCATGTATATATGACAAATTAAATGCATTGGCAATCAATCACATCGTTATCGTTGCAGCAACTGCCCAGCCAATTGTGGAACAATGCATTGCAGTAAAATTATAGGAAAAAATCTACATATGTATGTACATAGCTAAATTATACATAAAAGTGGAATGTGATATTTCTATGGCGCACTTGTAAATGCGCTTTCAGCATTATATGCATACATACATCTTATGTATGTACAGAGCTGCTGTGTAAGCTATTTGCACTGAATTGACAGAAGTATAGCTATGAACTTGACTTGTCGCTTGGCTATTGTTAGTCGGCGGTGCTGCACCACAACCCACAATTGTTATTAGCTATCAGATTGCAAAGTGTGATTAGACTTAATACAGAGTATATTGTAATAAACAAGTCTATTATGCATAATTAAGATAATTTAATTTGATTTACAATATCAATGTATACGAGGGCTGCTATATATATTTCTGGCCTAGGCAACACTAAGTGTTACCAGGTGCAATCTGACATTTCCATTGGAAAGTTTGACATTTTTTAGCATAACATCACTCAGAACGTTTTGTCATTTAATCGTGAATTGTTTTATTTACAGGGAATTAAAAAATTCATCTCGGCCAAAAAATGGAATTAACTCGTGAACATTTTCGTGCGATCATTTTTCACAACTTTCGACAAGAGTGCATCGATGAACTAAAATCTTTGTATGGCTATGAAGCACCATCCTATAGCACTGTGAAAAACTGGTACAACGAATTCAATCGTTGCCGACGCTCGCTCAAAGACAAATTCCGTTGTGCCAGAAAACATCGATGCCGTACGTGAACTGATAATGCAAGGCCGTCATGTAACATACCTTCAGATAGAGGCATGCCTATGCATTTCTCCCACCAGCATACATTCGATATTGCATGAACACCTGGCCGTAAAAAAGGTTTGTTCTCGTTGGATCCCGCACAATTTGACAATCGCTCAAAAAAAGGCTCGTGTGGATTGGTGTAAAGAAATGCTGAAAAAATACGATCGCGGTGCTTCAAAAGACGTTTATAAGATCGTCACAGGTGACGAATCATAGATCTATGCGTATGAGCCCGAAACAAAACAGCAATCGACCGTGTGGGTCTTCCAAGACGAGCCAAATCCAACGAAAGTTGTTCGTGGAAGAAGCACTTCGAAGCAAATGGTCGCCTGTTTCTTCGGCAAAACTGGTCACGTGGCGACTGTTCCGCTTGAGCAACGTAGGACGGTCAATTCTGAGTGGTACACCACCATTTGTTTGCCTGAAGTCTTCGGAGAAATTCGAAAAACGAACAAGAGAAGACGAATCATTGTGCACCATGACAATGCGAGTTCTCACACATCGGCTCAAACCAGCGCCTTTTTGACCGGCCAAAACGTCGAATTGATGGGTCATCCGCCGTACAGCCCTGACTTGGCACCCAATGACTTCTTTTTATTCCCACACATCAAGAAAATAATGCGTGGTCAACGATTTTCGTCGCCAGAAGATGCTGTTGAAGCATTCAAAAACCATGTTTTGGAGGTGTCTCAATCGGAGTGGAAAAAGTGCTTCGAAAATTGGTTTGAGCGCATGCAAAAGTGTATAAATCTTGATGGTAAATATTTTGAAAAACAATAAAACCATTTTCGTTGATAAATATTCCTATTTTCATTATTAGGCCAGAAATATATATAGCAGCCCTCGTAGTATCTAAATCTGTCCACATAAAAAATAGAATAGTTGCGTATTGCCTACATTTAGGGGCATCATGAAATAGTATGGTCTCTGAAAACCAGATTAGAAATCTGAACTGAGCTAAATACAAGAAAAACCTTAACTTCGGTTGCAACGAAGCTATAAAACCCTTCACAAATAAAACAAGTTCCTTACAAAAACTTTGATCCTTCAGTTTGTTAGACAGCTATATGCCCCGAACTGTAAATCTGCGGAGATTGCATCATTGTATTAAGCAATAACACATCTAAATTTCGAGAAGATATCTCAGCAAATTAAAAAGTTTTCCATACAAGCTCTTTATTCCGATGTGCTATTGTAGTACGATATCGGCCGTTCCGACAAATGGGCAGATTTTAGTTGAGAAAAGGATGGATGCAAAATTTCCAATTGATATCTCAAAAGCTGAGAAACAACAGGGTAAAGCAATAGGACTGAGTCGATTAAAAAAAAAAATATTGAACCAATCCTTACAATTCTTCAAAAACTTTCAAAATAGGCTCTTTCTGCGTCGATGCAGCGCTGCCAGTGGGATTTCTAAGCATTGAAGGCGTGTCGGAAGGCATTCTACGGAATAGCTTGAATCCCCTCTGTCAAAATGATTGCCTTGCATTGGCCTTTTCAGGCAAGGAAACAAAAAAAGTGCGGCGGCCATATTTGGGTTGTAGGGTGGTTGCGAAAGCGTTGGGATGCCGGCCTTGGTTAGCTGTTCACAAGAAAGGTGGTGTGAGCCGGGGCGTTGTCGTGGTGCAACTTCCAATCGGCTACGATGTCTTGTGGGGCCCGATTGACCCTTCGTTTGTGTCTCTGAAGGACTTCCAAGTAAAACTTGGCGTTGACGGTTTATCCAGAAGGAACAAATTCATCGTGGACGATGCCTTTGATGTCAAAAGAGACAATATAAGCATCGTTTTCACTTTGGATTTGACAATTTTTCCCTTTTTTGGGCGAGGAGACGCCGACTTTGTCTCGAGATCATACTGGGTAAGCCTGACTGATTTTATCAAACGTCTCTGTCGTTATTTACCGAGTTTCACACAGAATTTAATCGCGTACCTCTGCTCTAACGAACTCTAAATTTTCGGTTTACACACATTTTAGCAATTTTAATAGATTCGCCATATCTCTTTTATTTATACCAGTCTATTGAATTTATACCAGTTGTTTCTTCGATTCGGCAGTCTCTAAAGTGTGCGAAACCGTATACAACTATTATAAATTGAACTAAGCAGACGATATCCACACAAAAAAGTGAAAATAATCGGATAAATTCCCCTAAGATACTTTAAATTATTTCGCTGGCGTGCGAAAACTTACAACAAAAACATTTAAGAATGAAAATAGTTTTTCGGCGAATAGTTTGCTAGTGAAAAAAGCAAAAGAAATTAACAATTAAATGCAGCTGTTGTGCAATCCATGAGCTGTTACCAATTTACATAGTGCACAAAAGTGGCGATAATTGTAAACAAAAACAAGTCTTTTTTTAACTTAAAAATAAATTGTGTAAAAACAAACAGAAAGTGTGAATTTTCAAACAACAAATGCATTTCGCTTATGTAAAATTTGCTAATTTGCGATTCATACAAAACACAGAACATTAATGGCATGCATTTGTATGCACTACTGCTGTTTACATGAGTCAGCGGTTCTAAGAGGAAAGAGTGTGAATTCTGACAATATTTGCAGTCTGCTCTTTATCATTTTTATATAAGATAAAAAATGTTATATAATATTTAAAAGAAGTATATATTTGAGGAATAATAATTTCTTTACTTATCAGATTAAGTTACGAAATTGTAGGGTGTTTACACTGGGTCAATGCGACCGGTAAAATTTGAAGTTAATTTAAAAAAAGAATTATCATAATTATCAAAAATAATTATTGAATTTTAAAAAAGTTAATTTGAAAATGAAAAAAAAACGTTAAATTTGGCTGCGCTGAAGCTCTAATACCCTTCACAGGTTCAAGTTTGCTTACAAGAACTAAATTTTGATCGGCCAGTTTGTATGGCAGCTATATGCTATATCAATCTGATCTAAACAATTTTTTCGGAGATTACACCAATAAATTAGATAATAATATGTACCTACCAAATATCTTGAAAATATCTCCTCAAATGAAAAAGTTTTCCATACAAAGACTTGATTCCGATCGTTAAGTTTATATGGCAGCCATATGTTATAGAGGTCTAATAGGGATGGTTACAACAAATGAGCAACTTCTTGGAGAGAAAAGGACGATTCTGGATCTATATCTCAAAAACCAAGGGACTAGTTCCCATATATACAGACAGACAACTATGACTAAATCGACTCAGCTTGCCACAATGATCATTTCTACATATTTTATAGTACAGGGTGTCCGTCGTTTCTTTCCAGGTGTTACAACCATTATAGTAAAGTTAATATACCCTCTACAGCGTATAAAGAATAAAATTACATTCCATCCATAACGACAGGGCCTCATTGTCATTGGCGCCGTGTCAATGTTTTCGCCTAATGCATGCTTGTTGAATTACATTTTATAATACATACATTGAAAGCTTTTAAATGCGTCCCAAAAATTCGTGAGTCATTTAACTTTCATGCTTGCGAATTTTGACTCAAGCTATTAATATCCGCCAAAAGTTGATGAAATGCATTAATTACAGGAAAATATATTATATACACAGATGGCTCTAATTGTTTTGTGATTTTATGTATTGTAATCGATTGCAGCTGCTTGTGGCATGGTGGCGTCATGTGCGATATAAAGGGTGATGCATTTCGAGGTTCCCTACTTTTTTGCAGAAAAAACACAGAAACTTTAAATTTAATGGGGAATGTTTTTCATCATTCTTTGACATGTCTTTTTTGAAGATTATCTCTTTCAAATGTTGGCTACGTCTCAGATAGTCCATCCCTTAAGTCCAATTTTCGATGACTCGTTCGATTCTACTGGTAGCTGGCGAATGACACGCGTGATGTTTTTTTCCAAAGTCTGAATCAAAGCGGATTGTCCGCATAGACTTTAGACTTTACAGGAAAAAGCCTAATCTTTCATATTATACGATCTTGATGGCCAATCGACCGGCCAAAAACTTGAAATATTCTGCGCACCGAAATGTTCTCTCAATAAATCCATTGATTGATGCATTGTGTGGGCAGTGGCGTCGTCTTGTTGAAACCAAATGTCACCGAGATCCCGAGGTTCAGTTTAAGGTATGAAATAGTCGGTTATCATGGCGTGATAACGGTCGTTATTGACAATTGTGTTCTTACCGGCATCATTTTTGAAGAATTATGGACCGATAATTCCACCGACCCACAAACCACACCAAACCGTTGTGTTTTCTGAATGAAATGGCAGGTCTTGAATCTCTTAAGTTTGCTGTTCGTCCCAAATACGGCATTTTTGCTTGTTTTTATATCTATTGAGCCAGATATGGGCCCCATCGTTGAACGAAATTTCGTATATTTTTAGAACTTTTCAAAAGCCCATAGAGCGAAAGGATGTCGCTTGGGAAAATCGAGCGGTTTCAGTTCAACTGTATTTTGTACGCTTTCAATTTAAGATCGCGACGTAAAATGCGCCAAGTCGCTTCATACGTTAGTCCAAGTTGCTGCGAACAGCGCCGAATGGACTCTCCACAATCTTCGTGTATACTCTCAGCTACGGCTGTTATATTTTCTTCACTGTGTGTTAGATGTGGTATGTTCGGTCGAATATCAACTAATAATGTATGCTCTATATGTACCTCTACTTGCTTAACCCGTTATAAATTGAATTGTGAAATTGCTAACATTCAAAGGGGCTCAATAATAAAAGTATATGGTAATTTGCAGATTTATTGTTTACGGGTTGCAATTGTGTATATAATAAATTATTAATGACTGTATATATTATATTGTAGTATATGTAAATTTGCGTCAAAACGTAATTGAAAATAGAAAAATTCAATTTATTGATGATAATTTACATCGGTTCTATTCTCTCTTAAACGAACGACAAAAGAACACACGGTAATAAAACAAAATATTTCAGACTCAAAAAGTGGCTCGCTGGAAAAGGTTTTCACAGTAATGATGAAAGATCAAGATGGAAAGAAAAGTATATTTTTAAGGCCTCTCAACTTGACACTAACGAATCGATAACGAAATTATATTACTTTGGTATTTTGAATCATAAAATTGTGTTTTTCTTATCAAACGACAAAACTTATTGAACATCCTGGCATAGATGAAGATTATGGTGAATTATAAAACCATATTTTTATACAAAAAAAAAAAATGAATGAAAGGACTTTTTAGTTAGGATTAAATAAAGACACATTCAATACTTTTTTCTTAATAAAAAACACAACAAAAACCAAATTTTCTTGCAAAACAATTAGACAAATTAGTTCTGCATCTCGCATTCTCAAAATGCAAACCAGCTCAGTCTAGAATTTTTAACTTTTGCGTCAAAATGACAAACACTTTTTTGGCATTTCATAGAAACCGTTTTTTGCGACTTTGTTTATTGACCCATGATGTTGTGAAAGACCACAATGGACGCCTATCAGGAGCAACCATGCAGGTGGCGCATGAAAAGCGTTTAACGTCAGCGGACAATTGCTGATGTGCGATTACAATTGTATTCGTTAGAGAGAAATAGAAGAACGTTGAACGGTGTCTAATCATAATTATTCACTTTTTGTTCTAACTCAAATGTTAAGTGTTTGTTATGGCAACTTTGACCATCAACTTTAAGCAACGGCATTGAGTGAAAAATATTTTAAAAATTAGTTCATGCATATAAAGTGCTTTTGTTATCAAAACAAAAATCAAAAGTAGAAGTACACTTTTTCATCACAATAAGTGTGGCCAGATAATGACTAAATCTGGTAGAGACTGGAAAACAAGGTGTATAGTATATAAATATATGTATGTATGTGAATATATGGTTTGTGGCGATTTATTCGTGAAGGTTAAAGTGCTAATTTCTACGACTGAGGTTATAATCGTTCAAGAAATCTTACGTAGAATGCGTAAAAGGTGATAGCACTGAACACTCTTCAAAACAAGAAGAAAGGTAACCATAAAGCCCTCAAAGAAGACCAAATTTTGACAATTTATTTTGCGAGTAAGAAAAAAAATAATCGAATTTACATTTTACAGGATTTATTAGAGATACATATATTTGTATATATAGAAAAAAATTACTGGGTTAATCTTCGAAATCACAGCTTTCAATAGGGTCTCAACGAACGATATTCTAGGAATTCGTGCTTTTTTAATTAAAACAATAAGTGGAATCTTAAACTAAAAGACTTTCTACTTAAGCTCGTGAATATTTAGCTTTACATCATGTTGCAAAACAGTTACAATTTTGCTAAACCGGAACGGTCCGGAAGTCCTTTAGTTTGTCAACTAACTTAATTACTTATCCACACCCGTACTAACAACAGCTGTCAGTACTGCCAAGCAGATTAATTAAAAGCTGGCAAATGTCGCCAATCAATTAAATTAATTTGTTTACAAACTGATAATAAGAAAAGTAAGGTAAATACAGAAAAAGAAATTTCAACCGGTATTAAGTAGAACCTAATAACGGAAATTAACAAATGCACTTTAATGGATTTGTGGAAAGTTTTGTTGGTCTATACTTAAAACGTAAACATAACAGGCAGCACAGGGTGTATGATCGATATTCTTACTTTCATACGGCTTGCTTTATGGGATTACATTGGTTTACGGGTTTCAAAAAAATAAAATTTTTTATTGTCTTATTAAATTCTACAACACCTCTAGTATATTGCCCTAAATTTTCATGTTGATCCGAGTAACAGTTTCGGAGATACAGCCTTGAGAACTTGTGCGCTCGAGGCTAGCTAGGCTAGTCTTTCAGCGCGTTTTTCTCGAAACAGTGTTTTTGAAGTCGGTTGGCAAGATTTCTCGAGAACTACTCAACCGATCTTCATGAAGTTTTACACAGGTCTTTGAAGTTCAATTCTTAAAGACTTGGATGAAGGACTTTTCGATTTCGATTACAACTATTTGAAAAAAAATGTCGCGAAATTTTTACTGAAATTTAAATTTTTTTGTAAAAAAAAGTCTACCAAAAATACTATTTTCAGTTTTTTTCCTTCGTCCAAGTTATAAGTTAAAGTTGTAACTAAAAGACGTATTATTTTCACTTTAGATGATGCTTTAAGGAGTTATCCTGTCAAAGTGGGCGCGCCTTTTTCCGTGTGGTTACCGTAAATGACGTCGCAATGGCTAAGTTTAAAATATTATTTTTTTTTTCTAAAATTTTCAGAATTTTTTGTTAATAGTGTTTGTTTGTAACAATAAAAAATTTTAATAAAATATTTAATTTTTTATATTTTCGTGACTTGAAGTCAACACATTCCATAATAATGCCATACTACTACTTTTGTGAAATAACACGATTTAATAACAAAAAACAAAAAAAATTAAAATTCTTATTTTTTCGTGCCTCTGACTACCCCTAACCCCCTAAATAAGAAAATTTACGCTAAAATATTTTCCACAAAAAATACTACCTACAAATACGCAATAAGTTACTTAAATATTAAAAGCAATTATATATAATTATATTTACTTATGTATGTGCACTTAAGTAATAGAAACTCATTAGTGAAGTATTGCACTCTACCGCAAGATTCTAACCAATGTCAGAGTCATCCTGAAATGCAAATTCTTTATGCAAACAATCAATGCAGCTCTGTGGACTGGAAGAAAAAAATCAATGAACGGCACGTTTTGCTGTCAATGACTGCTAAGGATGTAAATAAACCAAACAAAACAAAAAATGTACGAAAATCGAACAAAAAACCTAAGTAGGTGTGTATATTTGCCTGGTGATTGCCCTTTGGAAGTGGGAAGCAAATCGGTGAAGGAAAAACATGGCAAAAAAGTGGCAAATCGCGTGTTGTGACCAAGAACGCGTAAAATTTCTGCTACACAAATAAACAGTGTTTAACTTTTCTACGCTTATTTGCCGCCTAATTGCGGACATTTAGCCATACAAACAGACAGAGCGGTTAGCATTGCGCTTTTCTTGACTTGGCCATGTAGACGGACCGTTTATAGACATTGGTTTCAATAGTGAAAGTGTCTATTGTGGGTTGCGTTAATAATAAATGTTAATTACGTTGATTACTGGAAAAATTGGTGCATACTTTGTCTGTAAAAATAGTGGAAAAAAAATTACTTTTTCGCTTCGCTATTATTTTCTTACAACATAGGCGGTTTTATACATAGAAAAAATAGATGATGCAGTATATTAATTTTGAACTAAGCATTCAAATGGGGGCGAGCAATACTGTTGAAGCCAAGCTTTGGGTTGATTAACAGTATTTGGGCTCTGCAACAAGGAAACCAATCCTTGAAAAGTGATTTGTTAATTTTGAACGATGCGAAATGAGCACTAAGGATGATGAAATCAGTGGACGCCCTAAAGAGCCCGATAAAAACATCAAAAAAGTGCTACATTAATTTCGGATGCCCATAAATTGAAGTTGTTCGGGATAGATGAAACTCTGAAGATATCAAAGAAACGTGTTGGAAATATTGTGCATGAATATTTAGGAACACGAAAGCTCTGTGCAAAGTGAATGCCGCGGGATCTAATAATCCTTCAAAAAGAACAACTAATTGGTGATTCTGAAGAGTGTTTGAAACTGTTCTATCGTAATAAAACTGAATTTTTGCGTCGTTAGAAGACAATGGATGAAATATGGCTCCATAATTTCTCAAACGACTGTCACTCGACTGCCATCCCAACGGACTGCACTTGATGAACCGTATCCAAAGCGTGTAAAGTTGCAAAAGACTGGCTGTCAAGGTATTGTCATGAAAAAAATCAGTATTTTGGGTTCCATGGTATAATAATCATCGACTATTTTTAAGGAGGAAAACCATTAACAGCGATTATTACATTGTGTTATCGAAGCGTTGGAAGAACGAAAACGCAAAAAAACGGCCCCATTTGAAGAAGAAGAAAGTGCTGTTTCATCAAACATCATACCGTGTCACAAATCAATGAATACGATGTTAAAAGTTCATGGATTGGGCTTCGAATTTGCTTCCGCATTCTCCAGATCTATTCCCCTGTAACTATTTCCCGTTCTCAGACCGCAAGAGAATACTCGTTGGAAAGAAATTTAGCAAGAATAAAGAAGTAATCGCAGAACTGAGGCTTATATACAGACAGACAGACATGGCTAAATCCACTTAACTCGTCACGGTGATTATTTAAATGTACATACATACATATATTCTACAGGGTCTCTGGCGATGTCTTCTGGGTGTTCCAAACTTCCTAGCAAACTTAATGTACTTTGTTGAAGGGTATTTTTTAGTATTTTTAGGGAAATAAATTTCCATAAAACCCTTTAAATTAGTTTTAAAATTGTTAAAAATGTTTTAAGTAAATATTTACTAAGAAATTTGTGCTAATAATATTTAAAAAGGGTTATTATTTACGACACTACACGAGAAATACGAAAAAATGCCCATTGCATATGATAATTTGTTTTTTGTTTATACTTCAAGGTAAGATATTTTCAATGAGCTTTACAAAAATGTAAAAAGCTAGACACGTTTCAAGTGTTTAGAGACAAGTTACAGCAAAAGCGACTAGGCAATAAGAATTGCTAGGTTGTAAGTGTTCAAGGAAAAATATAAAATTAACGAAAAAATAACAAAATTACAGAAATTAGAAAAATAATTAAGGCTTAGAAAAATATTGAAGGCATTGGTTTCAAAAATACAATATAAAAAATATGTTGAAGTTTGATTAGAAATACGAAAAGATTTTTTCGACTACCCAATATTATACTGAATTTAAGCTTTGACCAAAGAAAATCCAGAAATAAAACTTTTATAATTACATATAGATCATTTTATAAAAAATATATATATTGAATAAAGTAAAATATTATATGCCTTTCAGCCAAAATAAATCACATTTACATAGGGGAAACGCTCGAGAATTCTCAGCGATATAAATTACTTAACAATCGCATGTTTAACATATTCCTGCACAAAGGAATGGACAGAACGTTGAAAGATTTTCGACAGACACCGCAATACATATGTACATATAATATATGTTCGAGTATACGAAAACAATTTGTGTGCATTGACACTTGAGCGTGAAGTGATTAAATCAAATTTTAAATAAATTTACACACACGTGTTTCGGCTACTTATCTATGTATATATGTATGTATTTGTAGGCATGATTAAATGCACAAAGAACGTGAATGAATCACGTAAATACTTGCACTTGTACATATATAAGCGTGTGCTGATAATTACATTGAACAAAGTCATTGTGCTAGAAAAAGTGTGTGACCCCGAAAAGTGGCCGCGAGCATAAACATCTACGAATGCGTGTGTAAATTAGTATGAGAAAGCATTTCACAATAAATGAAGCGTTAGAAGTGAAGAGCATTTGGAAAACAAACATTATGTAAACAAAATTTAAATAAAATTAAAAAATAAGTAAAAATTAGTTATAATAAAAGTAAGGCTAAAATAACGCTGCCAATCTATTAATGCTAATTGTTTGTTCGATTCGACACTCTTAAAAGGTTTCAGCAGTTAACTCGTTTATTGTTTTGGCATAAAAAGTATGCGTGATCTAAAGGAAAATGTAGTCAATTCCAGAATACTCAGAACTTTTTGACATACGAGCGCTATTTGTGCTGTTTACAGTAACTTAAAATATTCAGCTCGGTCAAAAACTGGTATTAAATCGCGGAAATTTTCAATGGGTGTTATTTTTTACGTGGCGGGACCCAAATCTAGCGCACAACCCTATGTAGGGGATGTTTCGCCTTCTCACTTTAGCTCGCCTTAAAACGGATGTTCTTAGGCTACCCAGAGGATACTTGGCCAAAGACCGGAAGTCGTGAGCTGCTTGAGCCATATGTAAAAGAATCGTTTCTGGCCACTCCCAAGTGAATGGCGATCAGAGAACTTTCTTCACTTGCGTGAACTTCATGACCCCATCTCCCCATGTGTTGTTTACAGTAACTTAAAATATTCAGCTCGGTCAAAAACTGGTATTAAATCGCGAAAAATTTTTGTGCGATTATTTTTTACAGTAACTTAAAATATTCATCTGGGTTAAAATTGGAACTAAATCGCGAAGATTTTTTGTGTTATTATTTTTACAGTAACTTAAAATATTAATCTGGGTAAAAATTTTTTGGGGCAATTATTTTTTTACAGTAACTTAAAATATTCGTCTGGGTAAAAAAGTGGGATTAAATCGCGAATATTTTTTGTGCGATTAATTTTTTATAGTAACTTAAAATATTCATCTCGGCCAAAAATTTGCATTAAATCGCGACAATTTTGCGATGCGATTACTTTTTACAACTTTCGACGTGGATTAACTCAGCAACAGTGCATCAATGAACTGAATTAAATTTTTGACAAATAAGCTCTTCTTGATGGAGCTTATTAGTTATATTACAATACACCAAAAAATTATTCACATTGGATCCCACACATTTTGTCGATTGCTCAAAAAATATTAAAAAAAATTAAATGCGGTGTTTCGAAGAAAGTCCATGACATCGTGGCAGGTATGAATATAAAATCGTCGTATGACTTCTTTTTATTACGACATGTAAAAAATAAACAAAGAGGTGAACGTTTTTCTACACCTGAAGAGGTGGTTTATGCGATTAGAAGGCATGTTTTAAAAATACCGCGAGCAGAGTGGCAAAAATACTTGGACAATAGGTTCAAAAGTATGTAAACCTTAATGGAGAATATTTTGAAAACCAATAAAATCGATTTTTTTCGATTATTAATATTTGTTTTTGCTCCCGAAATATAAAAGATAACCTTCGTAAGACAAGAAAAATAAAGGACAAACACGATTGTAGTCGGAATATGAAGATAGGAAAGGTTATATAACGATTTGAGTATTTTTTTTTTTAACTTAGTTGCCACTTATTTCGATCTTTGCTCTAAACATATCATATAATAAATGAATATTATATTCTTCTAATCTAGTATGAAAAGTAGGCGTGGTTCTACAAGTAGATCAACTTAAGTCCATTATTTAGTTTCTGAATTACAGAATTTGATATAAAGCGACCCATCACCCAAATTGAGACTGATCTATGATCCTACTACATTATTTATTTTAATTATACTTATTTTATTTCTAAAAACAAACTTTGAAATTTAGAATCGCAAACAAAAACTGTAACTAATTAAAATCGTGTAAATTACATGAGCATTTACTGCGAATAATAAATATCAAGGTGTCTCACCGGTAAACAAATAAAAGCAAAAATGCAATTGACAATGATAAATCACACCCCCGAACCGGCGCCGTAATTGCAACACGAGGCGCGGCAGTGCAATGACACCACACAACAACAGCTGCGCCAGTAAACACTAATCGGACAAGCTACCAGCCAACCAAAATTGTGCGAATATAGTATATACATATGTACTTACGGGTCCATTTCTTGAGATGAATTGTTGTCCGAAGTTTTCCCTCAAAATGGCCATAGAATCGCGAGCTGTGTGGCATGTAGCGCCATCTTGTTGAAACCACATGCGGCAATTTTGCTTATTTACGTAGCCATTCAACCAGAAATGAGCCTCATCGCTGAACAAAATTTGTCGATAAAAAAGAAAAGAACCGAACACTGATTTTGGTAATAAAATTCAATGATTTGCAAGCGTTGCTCGTTAGTAAGTCTATTCATGATGAAATGTCAAAGCATACTGAGCATCTTTCTCTTTGACACCATGTCTGAAATCCCACGTGATCTGTCAAATACTAATGCATGAAAATCCTAACCTCAAAAAAATCACCCTTTACATGTACATTAGGGTGAGCAAAAAACTTTCAAAACTATTCAAAGCTTTTAAATTTACGAAAGTATGTTTTTTAGAAAATTTTATACACTACCAGAAACCGCTTTCTAAAATGTTTTTTTGGGAAACGCTTTCATAGTATGGTATTTTTAAAGAAAACTGATTTTTTGCATGTTATTTTAAGGGGAGATATTGAATGCTCACCAATACCTTTTAAAAGTATGCTAATAAAAAAAATTTCCTTGCAGGGATATTTTTTCTTTGAATGTTCAGACACCTTTGAAAAGTGGGCTAATAAAAAATTTCCTTTGCAGGGATATTCAAAATGAATGCTTATGCAGGCATATTTTTCTGTGAATATCCACAGACTCATTTAAAAATCATGCTAAAAAAATTTCTCTTGCAGGGATATTTAAAATGAATGCTAATAAAAAAAATTCCCTTCTAGGGATATTTTTTCTCTTTACATAGGCTCATTTTAATTCATAAATTCGACATTTTAATTTTTGTCTCACCCTAATGTAATCATATGTATATTTTGACCAAATAACGCATGGTCAGGTATCCACGCTCGCTTATTGTCCGCAAATAAAAAAAAAATAACAAAACATGTTTGCCAAAGGCTATTTTAAAATTAATGATTACTTTTTTATTAAGTGCAGACGGAGCGATATGACTTTTTATTTTATTTTATTTTTTTAAGTAAACTTCAAAACCGTCTGTGTACAGATTTGTCGATTGAGTTGTTATTATTGCGTATTTTGAGAAAGGGAAATTATTTTTTTCGCGATTTATTAACAGAAAAAAGAAGATAATATGAAAACTATCACCTTTATTAAAACAGTTAAAAGCAGGGTGGCAAAATACATAGATAATGGAATAAGTAAGAACAAAGAAGGGAACTGACAGCCCCAAGTGGATTTAAAAATTTCCTTTCGCCAAAAAACTCGCAAATATCTAATTAGCATACTTGAAAAAATATTCGAAAAAATTACTTTTTTTTTCAAAAAGATTCTTTGCATCTTTTCAGTTCTTTGATGGTTATAAATAAGTTTTTATGTAAAACCGACTGTAAAAGGAACAGTCTGTTGACATGTATCACATTTATCTGTCAAATCACACCATTTGGTCACACAATTTTGTCGCACAGTGTATTTCAAAATGTACAATGTAATTATTTTTGGGAGCTGTTCTTGTTTTGAATGGTTTGTGTCGCCTCATCTTTCGTTCAATCATGAAATTCTTGCACATTTGCCAATGGCCATTAAAATATAAATAAAAGAAAGATAAATGCTGCTCATTTGTGGACATTTGTTTAGAAGAAAACACAGTTTTTAAACGAGAAAATGTTTCAATGATGTTTTCCAAATGTGATGAATATTTTTGTGTGCATCTATTTTGTCAGTAAACAATTATTATTTATGTATGAACAAGTGTACGGATTTCAGATTTAAATTACGGCACAGGAATATTGACCGTTTTTAAATTGATGCGTCGACTTTAGGTTGAAAAATTATTTTGGCTTAAGCTTTAAATTCGTTATATGCTTTGAACCGTTTTAAGTATTTTTTCGTATACTTGAGGTTATGGATTTGAAATGTTGAAGTTTCAGTTTGATGGATTTTGAATTTTATATTTTCGAATTACCAATACTATATGTTACGAATATGTTATTTGTGGTTTTGAAATTTCCAAATTTTTGGAAAAATTATTTTTTAAAAAAAGTAGACGAGATTTATTTTTTATTTTAGTAGAAGTAGACTTATTTTTAAAGAGTATGTGTTTACGGTTTTGAAAAAAAAAAAACGATTTTTTATTGTCTTATATAATTCTTCAACACCTCTAGAATAGCGTCCTAAATTTTCAAGTTGATCCAAGTAATAGTTTCAGAGATACAGCCTTGAGAACTTGTGCGTTCGAGGCTAGGCGTCTTTAAACGCGTTTTTCGCGAAACTGTATTTTTGAAATCGTTTGGCAAGATTTCTCGAGAACTACTCAATCGATCTTCATGAATTTTCATACTGTTCTTTGAGATACAATTCTTATAGACTTGGAAGAAGGATTTTTTTCGAATACAACTATTTGGAAAAAGTCGCGAAATTTTCACTGAAATTTTAATTTTTTTGTAAAAATGTTTGCCAAAAAAACCAATTTTCACTTTTTTTCCTTCATCCAATTTCTAAGTTAAGGTTTTAACTAAAACACGTGTTTTTCACTTTAGATGATCCTGTAAATGGTCGAGTTAAAATTTTTTTTTAACTAAAAATTTTAAATTTCTTTTGTGAATAGTATAGGTTTGTAGCAAAAAAAAGTCTAATAAAATATTTAATTTTTTATATGAGGGGAAAAATTGTTGAAAAAAATTATGTTTTTTACCCGAGGAAACCCGTGTAACCCCTTAATGTGAGCACTATATTTGAATGTAAATAAATATATAATTATAGTATTACTATTTTTACTGCAATTTTTAGTTAGATAAACTCAAATAAAAATTAAAATCATTTTAAATAAATTTTATAATTGAAAAAAAAAATTATTACCTAAAAACATTTATTAATTATTTTAATTACTCTAAAAATATTAAATAATCACCTAATATAGTAGTTATGTATGTTTACACTGCCATAAAAATCTCTGCATCAAATTGGCCTATTAAAAGTAATTTCCCAATTGCATAATTATATTTATAATAGTTACTAGTTAAACAAAATAATAAAAATTATTTGCAGCGCAATAACTGCATACATATATGAAGTGATAATATTTTTATAACGTGACTTTCACACATTAGATATATGAATTATTCATGACAATGTCACTTATGTTTACCCTTCGACTCGGTTGAACAGATCCAAATAGTCACATTCTCTAAACACCACAACACTCGGGGGAAGACATATGTACAAATATATATGTATGTATGTATATAGATATATTTTTATAGTACGTAAATAAAAATATATTTATCACAGTGTGCCAGCGGGAAATAGATAATGAAGTGGCCTAGAAGGGTCTTTTCGTAGTAGAAAACTTTCATATTATATGCATTTCTTATAGCATAAAATATCTTTATCTTGCTTTTGAACGGTCAGTTTGTATGGCAGCTATATAATATGCTATAACGAACCGAAATTTCACAAAGAAAGCTTGACAAATAAAAGGTTTCTATACAAAAACTTGCTCTAGTGGTCCAAAAATGGCGATTTTGACAAATGACCCCCTGTTTCCGGGGTAGTCGGGTCTACGTAACCGGAATGGAACCGAGTTTTTTATCCATTCAAGTACTGACATCTCGGCAAAATTCGCCGCTACAGCAACAACAATAAAGTACCCCTCCTTTTTTTCTGGCGGAGTATGTGTGAAAAATTTCAAATCGATATCTCAAAAACTGATGGGCTAGATTGCGAGTATAGACTTAAAAATATATCATATCTCAATAAAAAAATATACAACGAGTTTCAAATAAAAAATAATAACAATATTTTGAAGCCTTTTTGTTGCCAAATTTTCTAAAGTATACTTTTTTCATTAATTTTATTTTTAATTTACATATTTGCATTCCTATTGGGCATTCAATATGCATATTTAAATATATTCTTGAATCTACTAACACATTTGCATGACTGTCATTTACGATTATTTAAAAAAAAGTACACATTGGCAAATTGGCAGGAGGCTCGTGCGCTGTATGCTACTTGTGCAAATCGGGCAAACATGCCCGTAGATAAGCTTCTTTGCTTGCATGGAGCGCGCACGTAAAGAGGAGAATGAAGGTTAGTGGCTTACGCCTCTCAGATTACTCGGCTCTTTTCCCCCGATATATGTATGTATGTATGTACATAGGAGTATGTGCAAATTTATTCAGATATTTACGCACGAATTTCAAGGACTTAGCTTAACAAGCACGGCTGTTTTAAAAGTTATCCGTTAAAACGGAAATATTCTAGAGTGTTAAAAATGTTGAACGACATAAGGAAAATAAAAGTTGGTTAGTTACACTGTTTAAGGCTAAAATTATACATATTTATATTAAAGTTATGTACTGACTTACATATCATATTTATACAATATTGACAAAATACGCAAAAGGCTTTTTCGACTAGCCAAATGTCAAATTTTTTTATTATCAAGTTTTTTCGTAATGATAAGTATATTTATCTATACACATACATATATATTTATATAGACACATATACATACATATATAAATTTAAATACAAATTAAGAGTATATATTATGCATTTGTTATTCACTATTTCTTGTGAAATTTATTGTTTTCTCTGTGCGAATAAATCCACGAATTGTTATTTTACCGAAGGTCATCGACTAATGATATTTTTTCAATTTCTTTCTAATGCAGACGATAAGAATTGTGATGTACTAGAACATTCTAGTTAAGTAAGGTCAAGCGAATTTCAAAACAAACAAAATAAGAAGTTATTGAACCATAAAAAAAATTTCCAAATTGGCTTGTTTTGTGCATTATTATATATTGATGCCAAAGTTCAAATGTAATTTTATATATTTTGACGAAATAATATTTATATGAATAAAAAAATCTCGAATGCAGAATTTAAATATTTGTGAGCAAATTAGAAGGTTTTTTCCAATCACTTTTCACGAAATATAATATTTCTCAATGTCTGGTTAACAGCCATCTGCCAGTTACGCTTAATCCATACACTTGTTATAAGCCTCCTGTGCCAGTCTGTGCAGCAGGTATAAACCAGGTAAGCGATTGAACTGCGCAGTTACGAATAAACTGATACATTAACATGCAAGCATACATACATATGTATGTATGTATGTACATAAGTACATAAGCAGTTAATGACTGACAAAAATCAACAAAATGTTATTCTCTGCTTAGAATGTACTTAAGTTAAAAAGCCTCAAACATAATTTAGACAGTCATATAGTATGTATAAAGAAAGTCTTCATATAAAATTAAGTATTACTCATTTATATCCCTTACTACGGATGCACATTTCCACGTATTTTCATGTATTATATATTGTATTTATATAAATTTATAAATAAATTATGCGCCATTCACAGAACAACAAAATTGTAAACATTTGTACTATTGTTTTTTTATTTTTGTGACTAAAAATAGCACAGTAGCGCCAGCGGGTAAATTATAAATACATTATACTATACAATTGTACATACACATATTAATACTTACAATGTATAATATAGATACAAACGAACAAATATCTAATATGTATGTAGTTATATACATATATACTATATAGTATACAGCAAAATTGAAAACAATTTTTTGTCTATCAACAAAAAATACCGAAAATAAAGTGGAAAATTAACAACAATATACACATGTATGTATGTATGTATATCCAAAACAAAACAAAACAACCAGTTACAATTTGTTGCGAAGACGTGTGCAGCAGTAAAGTGTGAAAGATGGTGAACAAAACAAAAAGCAAAAAAATATATTTTTTTTTTAATTTTTCGAGCAACCAAATCAAGTCGTTAAACTGAACTAAAAAAAAGTAGACAAGATAAATAATATAACAAAACAGAACTGCAAAACTTGTTGATACAACTATGTTTTTTACGTATATTTAATTGCTTTTTTATTTCTTTTTCACATTTCTATTACTTTCGGAATTTTCCACATACTTTTTTAACATAAATGCACTTAAGTTAGTATTTAGTGCAAAAATTTTAAGTATTTTTATTTTGTTATCAAATCTTATCAAATCAGTGAGTACAATGTGCTATGCTATTTATAACGCGTTAAAAGCCAACTAACTTATCTACAAGAGCTCTTAGCACAGACCGCTTACAGACGGCATGTTTAGGTACCCCATACAAACAATTTTATTGCAGTTATCTTAAAAAAATAGGTTATAATAAATTGATAGGAAGCAAATTTGCCACTTTATCAGGAGAATAATGGGAAAAAATTGCGCAAGGAGCCAAATATTGTTAAGTATAAAAGTATGTATAAAGTTTTAAGCATATCACTTTGCTAACTTTTTACATACTTATGTATGTATGTAGATACAAAAGTACATGCATCTATGACAATTTTCTTAGAGTGCGTCATTTTCACTCCCCTGCCAACAGCACACATTCTCGGATTTTCTTGACGTCAATATACATGCTTTCATATTAGTTTTTTTAGAAAAAATTTCCTTATCTTTTTGGTTTCTATTATCAAGCTATTTTTGCAATTGCTATTTGTAAAAAAACATAGCCTGCTTATCCCTAAAAACCTAGGCAGCACGTGGAGCGGGCGTGTTCATTTATTTTTGCAATAAATTTTATTAAATGTCTTATTTTTACTCACAATTTTTAGCATAAAATTTTCTTTCTCTAAATAGCACGTTCGCTTGAGAATATTGTGACAGGTCACTGTTGAGATTTTTACGTCAACGCGACGTAACTGAGGGCACGTATTCCATACGCCTAATGACACACATAAATTATTGTTTCAAGGCTAAGCAATGTTGCTTTTCATTTGTATACCTCCTCGAAATTATAACTGAAAAAATATTTTTCCACAATTGTTGACTTTATTTACATAGCCGCATAAGCTCGAAATAAATTTAGCGCAACACCCGCTAGATTCCATATTGAACTATCATTAGTAGTATGAGTGGGCGTGAAACATTAAGCTATCAAATATTGTCGTGTAGATTAGTTATGGCGGGGAGAAACACAGCTAAAGCGTAACACTACAAAGTAGTTATAAAGAAATGTTAAGTAATAGTTTAATAAAAAATAATTATGAATGCAAGCTAGCTTACGCTGTTGCATCATTAATCGTTGATTGATTATAATTTTATTATTCTTATCTGAAAATTGCAAATCATCTGCAATATGTTCTTTTTGATAAGAAGTTGTCAATAGGACACCAAAAGGGGCAGACATATAATAAAAATACACTTGTGCAATTATAAATCATATCTAGTATATATGAATTGATAATTTTCCATTAGAACCTATACTATATATGTATGTATGAATACATGTATGAGCACGTGAAATTTGTATAAGCCAATTATGTGAAATACGCAAATTGATAAAACACTTACCCGCCAGCAACTAAATGTATTATAGTGTCACGTTGATTCTGGGACATAATCACGCGAGAACTTTTTCCGCACTACGCAAATGTATAATAAATTCAAATTTCAATACACAATTGAATAAAGAAAGCAAAATTGCCGGCGATTGCCGGTTTTATAGCACTTCGTTGTCGTACACAAACAATAAAAAAAATGTGTGAATACAAATTATATAGTAGCAATAGCTTTTACTAGGACCGGCAAATAAAGCAACACGTTTTCGAAAACGTTTCCACTACTGTAGGTACTTTATTTCTAGTGGTTTGATATTGTGAAATTGTACTGCGTCGCTTCTAGCGGGGATCAGCCGACGACTGGTTACGATGACAGTGCCTACAGCTCGTGCGCGTAAATATGATGGCAGCCAAGCGTAGTAAAATACACACACGCACACAATGCGCTTATTCGAAGCACTGCTTTACGAAATTGCAAAAATATAACTTATGCTCACGACTTGTATGATAATGTAACATGTGAGTAAGTGGGGGGGCTAAAAATACACAAAGAATTCACACCGTTGGGACGGGAGTACCGCCCACTTCACGTTCTGTGATTTCTTAACTTTTTCGTTTGATTCCGCTTTGAATTCAAGGAAAATTATTATTACACAAGCGATTGTCGAAAAACACTTCTTCCTGCCGCACGCTTATGTAATGCACCCCTCACTAAGATGACCGCTTAGCTACACAGAAATTTTTCGTACCCCACTATGTTTAATTTATTGAAAAACAGATTTTCTGTTAAAATTAATGAACTTTAGTTTAATTATGTATTAGTTGAACTTCGATGCTTCAGATTATTCTGGAAAGGTTGCAATTTCAGATCTGCTCAAAAAATTTGCACAACTGGTTTACGCTGCAGTGACAAAAATAAATGAATATTTTATGCAATTTTCTCTTCCTTCGCACGATTCGTTTAACTTCGTTTGATTCAGCGAGTTTTTTTATTGTTATATTTTTTCACTTTGGCACTTTAAGCGAAAATGTGTTCTATATTTTTGCGTTCTGCGTTTAACATCAACTCTCGACGACGGCGATTTTTCCATTGAAATAAATTTGAGCTTTCGTTCATAACAAACGGCAAGATGACGTAACGCATAGTTGTTTGTAAAAACGTTATGAGATAACGTAACAAGTGATACTCAGTGACAGGGCAATTCATAAATAAATAATGAGTATGATAACATTTTGTGGTTAACTATAAATATTTGATTTTGGTAGTTTTGTTTTATTTAAAAAAATTTTTAAAGATGTATAAATATGTCAGATTCTTCCAAAGAAATTATACAATCGATATACTTTTAATTACTTGACTTTTAAGAAGTACATAGTCTTTTAATTACTAAATATGCTCCTTCCTCTCTTAAATTTGTTGAATATAGTTGTTTGACCTGATTATTCATACACATATGTACATATTTATGTCTATAAATAATAATTCAATTTTTAATGTATTTTTATATATTCATTATAAAATATTTTTCTATTTGCTGAAAACCTTTACTGAGTTGGCTTATGTATTACCAGGTGGTATATCATTTAGAATTTTTCAGCTTTTACGTTTTAAATACTTAAATAAGTTAATATAAATATTTTAAAATTCAATCTAATTTTATAAAATTAAGAGCATGGCAGCGACATCTGTGTCCACGTCTAGCAAAGACATAACCCAACTTTACGTTGCGACTACGTTAACTGCATGTTTACGAATGTCATGATGAGCATTGAAAGCAATAAACGATTGTTAAAAGAGACATGTGTTAAATGTCTGATAAGAAATAGAGAACGTATACATTTTGAGTAAAAAACGAACTAACCCATTGGAAATTCAAATCGGAACGACCAAATAGCCGACGTTGACAGACGATTGCGCCGACGTCGGAGCAATTGGAGACCAAGCAGAATACACAAACATTCTCTGGCACAAGTGCATTGGCAATAAGGTTTTCGACGGTGGCGCCGACTGAGAATGTCGACGAAACCACTTGTCAAAGTTTGCACTTTATAGAAAAATTCTCCAAGTTAAAATTGGAGCTCGATACGAACGGACGTGTGTAGACGGCAATTTGCGCGATACAATATAATTTTCTTTTCAACTCAAATGTATATTAACCAAATTTAAAATTGATGAAAAGCCAACAACGTTTAAAGAGTTAAAAAAATACTACCTACCGCAACAGTAAGTTTGCCACTACGCAATATTTAATTAAAATTTCACTTTGAAATACGTCAAAAATTTGACAATAATAAAGTTCTCAACCGAAGTTGAAATAGAAAATTTCACAGCAAAAAGAATTTTTGTATAAATTTGTGCAGAGATTGCATTAATTGAACATAAAAAATTGAAAAAAAAAATAAAATTTTAACAAAATTTAAGTGTAAAAGCCACAAAATTGCCAAATGAAGTGAGTAATATAAGCGTGTGTGTGAAAAGTGAGAAAATTTAGTAATTGAAAAGTGCAAAACACAATTGTTGTAGTTCAAAACATTGGGGATACACGTAAACAGCATCGAACAACAACAAAAATAACAGTATTGACTATTACAAGCAACAATACGCAATAGAAGAAGTACGAAATACGCGCGGCCCATAAAAGCGGCGGTGGCTAAGAGGAAAAGGCAGCGGCAGCAATTAGCAGGTAAGCATGGAAATCTGCGCCATATTAACATACATGTATGACATATTGCGAAAAATAGATGTATGTAAATTGTAAGATATCAAATCTACTGTACATATGTATATAATTAAAATAACATCTATTAGTACCCCGCCTTTTTAGGTACATTATTTAAAAGATAAAATGTCGAATGGCACAAAGGGCAAAGTGCGGTTAGGGGGCGAAGACGAAAATGTGACGAAAGTTTAAAAAGGGGGAGTCAGCAGTGAAGGGGCCACGTGTGCTACGCAACGAAGAAAACGTTACGTGAGCGTGTGGAGCACACGTCGAACGAATGAATGAAAAGAGAGAGAGTGAGCGTGGTAGCTGCGAGAGCGCAACACTAATTTTTTCTTATCTTTGCATTTGTGTTTGTTTCCGATTGCGCGAGAAGTGTAGAAAATGGAAATAGAATTGATTGAAAACACCAGCGACTGCAGTCGCTGCAGACGTCGCGTCGTCTTTTGTGTATGAAATATGCTGCTGTGGCCGCGGTCGCTGCGCTGAGTTTTTGGCTTTTGTTAATTGGGTGTTTTTAGCGGTTGCGTTTCCAATTGGCGGGGTTGGGGGGAGGGGTTTATATGGAATTAATTGTCAATCAAATTTGTGTGAGATAGTAGCGAAGTTAGGTTGAATGAGATTAAATTTGTGCATATTCTTCTAAAAGCCGGTAATACATTTTTAATTTTTTATCAAGATTGTGTCCAGGTGTTTGTAAACTATCTTTAATTTAGTTGTAAAATAAATTTGCATCTGAAAGAATGATACGAGACTAATTTTTAACCAGTCTTCTCCGTACTTATGTGTGTGTGCTTTGTGTTTGAGAGTTTCCAATCAGAACTTGTGCTAATTTTTTACAGGAATATTTTAAATAATATACTTTGTGCAAAGTGTTTTATATGTTACGAATTTTGTCAAATGTGCTACATATGCGTTTTTTTCAAAAAATTAGCGAATTGGTTACTTCAAAATGACATTTTGTGTGGGGGAGGGTATTTGTGAATTCTTTTCATTCGAATTTTGTCCAACAACAATTGCAAGCATGAATACCATCTGATCGTGATATGTCGTTACAATAGATATATTTCAAAAATATGTAAAAATGTGTATATAAGCAGATACATATGTTTGTATGGTTTTGCAAAATAGTTAAAGATGAGGTAAGTAACTTAGCGATAGACTTTTGTACGAACAAAATTCCTTTTTATTATACCAAATTCATATAATACTTCACAATAAGCAAAACCAACTGTTGATTATCCTATATGTACATATGTATGTATGTATAGATCAATAGTAAGAATTACATAATAACCCCTGACAATCCTCTCCTTTTGGTCAGACTCGGTCGAAACAACACGTTTCTTGGATCTTCCGTTGGATGATGTCGATGACAACTTAGCTAATCCTTACCATCCTTACGGAGTTACAACAACTACAACCCCTGTCCAAAGGAAAATATTGTCGCCAACATAAGGACAATTAGGCTTTTACTTCAGGATGACGTTTATTTTCCACTAACTAGTGTCCCTTGCCTTAATATCCCGATTTGAACCCGGAAGACATATTTCGTATATAAAATATCCAGGATACAGAATCATTGACAAACAAAGCAAGTAGTGTTTTCAACCTTTATTATGCTATGCATAGATGTACTATTTTGGTCTGCTTAGATTTGCCATAAATTCTGTTACTCACTATTGATCGTTTCCCTCAACGTAGAGTTGGTGACAAAAAGAGAAGTGGATGCCCTCGAGTGGTTTGAATCAATTGAGACACGAAAACTGTCCTTGAACGCATTCGCAGAATTTCCCTTAGAAAACCGAAGCGAAGCGGGATTGTCCGCATAGACTTTAGGCTTTATATATTTCCACAGAAAAAAGTCTAAAGGTATGATAGCACGCCATATTGGTGGCCAATCGACCGGCCCAAAACGTTAAATTATCTGCTCACCGAAAAGTTCCCTCAATAAATCCATTGATTGATGCGATGTGTGGGAAGTGGCGTCATCTTGTTGAAACCAAATGTCGCTGAGATCACGAGCTTCAGTTCAGCCATTAAATAGTCGGCTATCATGGCGTGATAACGGTTGTTGTTGTTTTAACGGAATATCTAATCGCCGTTCGGATGGTAAGGGTCACTTGTGTTGTCGTCAGCGTCGTCTAACGGGAGGCCCAGGAAACGTCAGTTGCGTCGCGCGATAACGGTCGCCATTGACGGTTAAGTTCTCACTGGACTCATTTTTGAAGAAATATAGACCGATGATTCTACCGGCCCACAAACCACAATAACCCGTTGTTTTTCTGTATGAAATGCCAGCTCTCTTCTTTTGCTTTCGTCCTCATCGCTGAACAAAATTTGGCTCGAAAATGTCGGATCTTCTTGGAACTTTTCAAGAGCCCATAGAACGAACCCCTATTATAAATCTCACAAATATTGAATATAAGAGCGTCACAACAGCCAATTGGATTACATAGTTTAATAGTCTATAAGTATGTACATATGTATGTACATATAGTATATAAAAATACATACAGTAAGTCATATCCTCTGCATTTCGTCATTTGACATGGAACGTGGCTCATTACGTTTCAACAACATGCTATATACACACATTCATACTATATAAACAAACTAAATGCGTGATGCTGACAATGTTATTTATGTTAACACTCATTGTGGGATTCTTCTTCTGGTTATGACTGTTTTAGCCGCTGCGTTGTTTTCGTGCGCACAAAAATTCCATTTTATATTTTTGTTTTGTCAAAATCCTCCATAATATAACCATCAGCAACTTTTAGCTTATTGTTGTGATTGTTGTTGTTGTTGTAGCATGTTATTAGCGTCAAAGAAATGGCTGCACGAGTACGTCGAGTACACTGAGGCACGCGCGGCACTCAATAGCTCACTCCATTATCATGGTACACCCGCACGCACCCCACGCCTCGTCTTATGCTTGGCATCATGCGAATTGAAGCCACGCATCCTTGCAACACAAAACTAAGTGCGCATTATTTTTTATATTTTACTGTACATACATACATACATATATTTGGTTTATTCGTATACATTTGCACGAGCTGAAAATTTCAAGTTGAAAACTCGACAGAAATGTTGCAGCAACAGCGTATAATGATGAGCGCCTCCGAGCAAGTGGCGCGTGAAGTGGCAACACTGTAAAAAAATATGAAATAATGTACCTCTCGCCTCGCCTCTCCCCTCAACTTCCTTGTGCACCAAATATACACATGTGACGCATATGCAAATTTTACCGTTACCGGTTATTTACTCCACGCTGATTTCGCATATTTTGTTATGTTGTTCGCCTTCTGCGCCTCTGGGCCATACAAGCAATGTGGGCATTGGTTAAGCGTAATTTTGAAGTGTGCCCTGCGACTGGGGCTTACCTCTCTCTTGTGGTTGTGGTGGTTGCTTAGCTGTGACATTTTGGCGGTATTTAGCCATTTTCGTTTTGGAGGTCAAATTGAGGTGCCACCGAATGCGTTGTGGCATGCAACAAGAATTTGTAGCAGTTTTCTCCTGTGTTCACCGCTAAAATATTGTGTGTATAAGCGGTAAATTTCCATTTAACGGTAATTTACTTTTTATATTATATGTATGGTTAGCATGAGAATTACACAGCTTACAAGTGAAAGCTTTTCAATTAAATAAAAAGTTTTTGGCGTGAAATTTTGTTAAAAAATAGGGTTGGTTGGTTGACTTTAAGTCTTCTTCCATATAGCTTCTGCCGATGGTGTTGGGTAGGATTCCCAGCCTTACTACGTGGACGCCAAGAGGACAAAGGCCAATTAAAAGCCGCAAAACTGAGAAATTAGAATTATTGAATACAAAGAGATAACTAGATCACTAGCGATCGAACTTGACCCGAAAAGCCTTTGCGATAGTACCGATGGTGGCCCAGCGCTGAAGAAGTCCGCTGTCCCTGTCCACACTGTCCTTTTTCTCTAACGACTTCTTCCCACCCACAACTCTCTCGCCGCTATATGGCTAGAGAAGGAGCCTCCAGAGTTCACCCATCTGTGAAGAAGCCCGCTGTCCTTCTCTAACGTCTTCTTACCACCTCGCCTGTATATGGGTAGAGAAGGAGCTGCCAAAGTTCGGTTTGGCGAATCCATGCTCCAAGTGAATCGATATGAAGTTAAATGACGGGGTTTCCTTGTATTCAGACCCGTGTTCTTTTAGAAACCCAGACTCTCGTGAGTCTGATGGCAACTTTCGCAGCCATACACCTTCCGGCGATGTCCACGGGCTGTACGTGTAATTTGGCGTTAAGTGCCATGGTTATATTTGACCTTAGTGCACCACACAAGCTGATGACATCCACATAAAGATACCATAGACCATAATGGGCTTGACTATGGTGTCGTAGAGTCAGAAGACCACTTTCGGTAAGAGACCTCACCTTTTGCCAATGGCTCCCCTACAGCAGTACAAGGCAATCGATTCCTTTTTTCTCTCTCTTCGACATTCGGCTTCCATGAAATCTTCCTATCAAAGATAAGCCCTAGAAAAAAGACCACAAATCTTCCGCAAAACCTTTCTATCGCAACTCATCTTTGTTCCTCGAGAGAGGACTTTCCTTTTCAAGTGCCTACTCAGTCCTGTTGCAAGAGTGATTTTGGCTTGGATTTCACGGTTGATATTTTTGTTGGTGTTGATACTGATTCCAAGATAGACGAAATTATCTACGACTTCAGAGTTATGATTAGCAGTCACGTGCGAATGCGGTTACTGTCGTTTGATGCTAGGGGATATTTCGTTTAATCCTCGTTCACAACCCGACCCAAACGCTTCGCTTCCTTATCCAGTCTGGAGAAAGCCGCAATGCCTGTATTATTTTCTCCAGCAATCGATTAAAGAAGTCACTCGATAGCGAGTCGTCTCGTCTGAAATTTCGCTTGGTATCGAACGGCTCTGTAATTCTCAACGACGTTATGGAAATTGGCAAAATTAATTATAAGAAAATAAAAATAATCGAATGAAGCGAAAGTGAGTCGAATAAAAACCGACTACGTAATACCCGTTCAGCAGAGTAGGATCTTAGAAAATTATAAATGCATTAAAACTTTGCAAGTGCCCGCATTTTAAGTACACATGCACTTCCTGTTGCCTACTAACCGACCAATCGCCCAACCAGCTAGCAAATCGACTTGATGAATTGCTTGATGTGTCAGCCCATTTGCCAAGCAAGACTTAGTGGTTGCTTTATTTTTACTTTCCGACGTACCTGATGTGCCAATGTTGCTGCTTTGTTTCTGTTTTTTCATTTCATGCTTTCTATTTTGCATCTGCTTTCGCTTACGTATGCAGGATATTTTCAAGTGGCTAGGAAAACAATTGCGAGTACTTCAATATTAACGGCACACAACAAAAACAAAAAAAAAACACCGAAGCGACACCAACCCTACTTATTTGCAGACATCCCCATCACCATCGGCAATAACAATAAGAGCCAGTGATAGAGGCAAAACAAGTGCAACAACGGTAACACTGGGAAAAAAAGTATTGTTGCATATAAAATATGCGATACAGCAACAGAAACAAAATTGCACAACCGCAACTTAAACAATGTTCGGACTAAGAACAATGATAATGTGTGTATGGGTGTATGTATGTATGTGCTAAGGCAAAAATAAGTTCATGTGTACATGTAATTATGTGTGTGTGTAGAGCTTTGACACGTAGAAAATAGCGAAAATATTCCACTAGAACACCAATGAGGCACAGTGTGCTCTACTCGCATAATTTCCAAATAAATATCCGATTTATCTATTTTAATTTTCCGAAGCAAATTTTTCAGTTTCGAAAAAATAAAACAAACTTAGGGAGCCAAATCTGGCGAATACGGCTGCTAAGCGAGGACTCTCGTTTCTTGTTTGGCCAAAAAATCAGTCCCAGTCATGTTAGAATATGACGGCGCATTATCATGGTGGAAAGTCCGTGAATGTTCTGACAACAAATCCGACCTTCGCCTAATGCCTCAAATCCACCAAGCAGTATTCCTTATTTGACTTACCAAATAATTACCTTGATTTTTGACCTACTTTGAGGTGTTTTTTTTTCGGTTCCGACTCATTTTTGAAGTCAAGTTTTCGAGAGAAAGGTTCTGCGGAAGATTTATGGGCCTTTGCGTATTGCCAGAGTCAATGGGACGATGGGCTATATGAGATATACGACGATATAGACATAGTTCAGTGTTTTAAAAGACAGGCAAGTTTTCAATGACTTCATGAATGCACGGGGTACAACTCAGTTTGTATGCGCAGTTTAAATGGACCAGTCCGGGTCAAATTTGATCAGATGATATTGGCTCATTAAATTGGTTTCAAAATGCGAAAAAATAAATAAATTAGAAAATTAATATTTTTTTAAATGCTTTAAACCCCTCAGTTTGTTCCTGCAATTTAAAATGACCAGTCCGGGTCAAATTTGATCAGATGATATTATCTCATCAAATTGGTTTCGAAATGCGAAAAAATACATAAATTAGAAAATTAATATTTTTCAAAATGCTTTGTACTTCTCAGTTTGTTCGCGCAGTTAAAATGGACCAGTCCGGGTCAAATTTGATCAGACGGAAATAAATATCAATTTGCCTTTTTATAAATCTCTCAGCCATCTATTAGCTACATTTGCCCCATATAACGCAATACTAAGATTATTCTGGTTTATCATTTAATTTAGTCAGTATTACACCATATTTGCCCACTGTCAGCTGCCAGCTTAGCAACTAACAATGCTCGATTATTTTGCTGTTGTTTCCTTAGTGAAGTACTAGTGATATTTATATCAATTTTCAGTTTCGCTTTCAAAGCGTCGAACCATCAAGGACCTCGTTCATACACACAAGTAAAAATAGTGAATATAGGACAATAATATTTTATATGCGAGTTTCTATGTCATACCATTAAATATGTACGTGCATAATAAAACGCCAGCTAAGGATACACGCATTTATTTATGTATTTATACATATTTACATCGTAGAACACACTAAGTTAGTGAATAAAGTACTTCTAACCTAATTATGCAAGTGTGTGAGACAATTTAATGCATGAAAGCATGAAACTGCTTTTTTTCTGTTGTCTGCAATTTGATTGTCTTAGAGTAGTTGCGAGGACTCACGTTCACCTAGTCCTGTCCAAAGAGGAAGCAATAAATAAAATATAAACGCACATGCGAAGGAACCAAGCAACTGGTAAGGACATAAACATATATATATAAATATACATATATGTAGATATGTGTGTACGAATTTATACACGCAAAATGTGGAGTGGAGTATGCATAACTGGTTGCTAGACGAGCAACAGTGCTATGAAACTATAAAGAAACTTAAGTACTGATGAATTTTGAGTGTTTGAATTTCTTGTAAGCGATAAAATGTATGCTAACTTGATAAAAATGGGTTTTTATAAGACTTCCATAAAAATTTCGTCTTTCAGCACTCGGCTAATACTCGTAGGACCTTTCAAAAGAAAACAAACACTTCAACACTAAAAAATACATGAAATAGTTTAAACTCGAAGATTGGCGAATCGAACAAGCAACTAGGCGAATTAAGTAGAGATAGCATAACACTTGGCTATATCACTTTATTGAGATATCTCCATTTTCGCTCCCTATTGGTTCCAATTGTATAAGTTTGACGTAACTTCTCGACTATAAATATTTTGGCAAGAGGCTAGAGCTCAAATGCCCGAGAAGAGAAGAGAGGAATCGTAGATGAATAAAGGCCTGAATTGAAGCGGGTTTGTCCGCAAAGACCATTAGATTTTACATATCCCCACAGGAAGACATCTAACGGTGCGATATCACACGAACTTGATGGCCCATCGACCGACCCAAATCGTGAAATTATCTTCTCATCGAAGTATTCTCTCAATAAATCCATTGATTGATGTGATGTGTGGAAAGTGGCGCCGTCTTGTTGAAACCAAATGTTGCCGAGATCACGAGCTTTTTGGCATTAAATAGTCTGTTATGGTCGCTATTGACGGTTACGTTCTCCTCGTCATCACTTTTGAAGAAACATGGACTAATAATTCCGATGGCCCACAAACCATACGAAACCATCGCTTTTTCTGAATGAAATGGCAGCTCTTGAATCTCTTCAGGTTGATCTTCGTCCCAAATGCGGCAAGTTTACTTGTTTATATACCCATTGAGCCAGAAATGGCCTCATGGCTGAACTGGGGCATCTAAACTCCTTACCACGATTATTTTAACTTATAAGATCGACCACATAAAATAGAACTATCAAAATTTCAAAATTTTAGGGGACATTTCTGGAACTCTCAATTTCTCTGTGTAAATCTATAAATCTATCTGTGTAAATCTATATGTAAAATTTATTCGAGAAAGGGTACAGAATTACTTGTTATATCTTGAGAATACCTTTGCTGTCAGTCTGTTGGTAGAAGAGGAAATGATTGCTCTCAACACCTGTATTGATCAAGAGCGCGAAGAAAAACGTAGGAAACTTGAAAGCTTGTTCCTTTTTCACAATCTTTGTTTGAAGTGAGTCATGTTAAAAATCAGTGCTAGCTTCTTACTGAAGGCATTAACATGTAATACACATGCATATGTAGTAAATGTCAATGAAAATACGTGAGCACAAGCGCTGATAAACTTGTTATCGCGAAAAGTAATCAAAGTCGCGTATGAAGACATTGCAGTGAAAGTGACAGGCAAAATGGGTGTGTAAGCTCATTACTTACATACATAAGATGTGTAATCAGCGGTAGAATCTGGGTGCATACCTTTATTATATTAATTGTCTTGCATATATTTACATATATGAGTATGGGCTTGAGTATTTATAATATATACATATGTACATACGTATAAACATCAAACATTTTGTAATAATTCTATAAATTCTTTAGGTAGAATATATAATTCATGGAACGACTTTAGCTAGACATATGTTTGTGTGTATGCGCATGTAGTATATTTGTATCATGCACCTGTGTTTACTAATTTTACTGTACCATACGTACAAAGAAAATATAAGTACTCGTATGTACGTAAGTCAACGTACTATATAAATGAAAAGGTGCAGCTGGCGTAGTTAGGTCGGACCAGGAGTGCATTATTACCACTTAATGATTAGCAGTTTTAATTTTTGTCTTGGTAACTTCTTAAATTATAGCGTAAACTAAAATTATAGTTAAACCTAAAACAATAACAAAATGTAAAATTATAGGAAAATCGAAATTTATAGTAAAAATCTGAAATTATATCTGAACAACGAAATTTTAAATTCAAGTAGATCCGAAAATTGGCGTAAAACCGAAAATTATAGTAAATCAAAGCCAAATGCTCAGTTAGTGAAAATATAAAATTATAGTAAAATATGAAACCATAGTTAAATCTTAATTATGGTAAACTCAAAAATTAAGTAAAATATAAAAATATAAAAAATCATAAATTATAGGGAATCATACATTATAGTAAACTTTCAAATTATGGTAAAAATTTAAATTATTGTAAAATTTTAAATAATAACAAATTATAAAATTTTAGTCAAATAAAGGGTGATTTTTTAAGAGCTTGATAACTTTTTAAAAAAAAAAAACGCATAAAATTTGCAAAATCTCATCGGTTCTTTATTTGAAACGTTAGATTGGTTCATGACATTTACTTTTTGAAGATAATTTCATTTAAATGTTGACCGCGGCTGCGTCTTAGGTGGTCCATTCGGAAAGTCCAATTTTGGGCAACTTTTTCGAGCATTTCGGCCGGAATAGCCCGAATTTCTTCGGAAATGTTGTCTTCCAAAGCTGGAATAGTTGCTGGCTTATTTCTGTAGACTTTAGACTTGACGTAGCCCCACAAAAAATAGTCTAAAGGCGTTAAATCGCATGATCTTGGTGGCCAACTTACGGGTCCATTTCTTGAGATGAATTGTTGTCCGAAGTTTTCCCTCAAAATGGCCATAGAATCGCGAGCTGTGTGGCATGTAGCGCCATCTTGTTGAAACCACATGTCAACCAAGTTCAGTTCTTCCATTTTTGGCAACAAAAAGTTTGTTAGCATCGAACGATAGCGATCGCCATTCACCGTAACGTTGCGTCCAACAGCATCTTTGAAAAAATACGGTCCAATGATTCCACCAGCGTACAAACCACACCAAACAGTGCATTTTTCGGGATGCATGGGCAGTTCTTGAACGGCTTCTGGTTGCTCTTCACCCCAAATGCGGCAATTTTGCTTATTTACGTAGCCATTCAACCAGAAATGAGCCTCATCGCTGAACAAAATTTGTCGATAAAACACATTTCGAACCGAACACTGATTTTGGTAATAAAATTCAATGATTTGCAAGCGTTGCTCGTTAGTAAGTCTATTCATGATGAAATGTCAAAGCATACTGAGCATCTTTCTCTTTGACACCATGTCTGAAATCCCACGTGATCTGTCAAATACTAATGCATGAAAATCCTAACCTCAAAAAAATCACCCGTTATAACACCGTCTCTTAAATAATAATGAGATTTTAAATTGTAGTAAGACCTAAAACTGCAAAATGTAAAATTATAGTAAAATATGAAACCATAGTTAAATCTAAATTATGGTAAACCCTAAAATTAAGTAAATGCATACATATAAAATAATAACAAAATCTTGAATTATAGTAAACTTTCAAATTACTGCAAAATTCATACTTATAGCAAAAACTTAAAGTAATAAAATATAAAATTATAATGAAATCTAAAATTATAGTAAAGTATAAAATTATAACTTATATAATGAGATTTTCAATTATATGTACTTAAACCTTAAAATGTAATAAAATCTCAAATTATTTTAAAATATTAAGCTCTAGTGTAATCTAAACTTATGGTAAACCCTAAAAGTAGGTAAAATTCATATAACATAATGAAATCTTGAATAATAGTGAAATCTGGCATTATAGTAAATTTTCAAATTTCAGTAAAATTCATAATTATAGGAAAATTATAGGTGATAATAAAATGTAAAATTTTATTGAAATTATAGTAAATAGAAAAATAATAATAAAATGTAAATTTACAATGAAATCTGAAATTAAAGTAAAAATCTAAATTATGGTAAACCCTAAAGCTAGGTAAAATATATCATAACAAAATTTCAAATTATAGTCCAAACATACCTTATAAACTATAAAATTCAAATTATGGCATAACTCAAAATTATAGCAAACATTAAAATTATAGCAAAAACTAAAATCATAGTTAAATAAATCTTACTTTATAAAACCTATCAAATCTCTATAAACGTATCAAATATTCGTGTGTATTTCTGCTATAAAAAGGTTTAACATAAAATACATAAATGAAACGGATTACACCGGTCTACAGAATTTTTGCGTAAACCTCGTCTCTTCGCTCTCTTTTAACGGCAACAGCGCGCGAAGACTGACGTTATATGGGCAGGAAATTTAAAAATGGTCAAATCGTTAAAAGCAAATATTTTCGATTTCCTCGATATTGAAGTTACTAAGTGGAATCCCTATGATTAAATTTTTGAAATATATTTTTTTATACCTAATGCCTTACACCGATCTAGTAGCCGACATATTGTCAGTAAAAAGTATACCACCGTTCTTTCTTTCTCTAGAATCGATGGAGGAAACAGAAATCATAATAATTGTCTACACAAATCTGTTCGTCGATTTTTGGGACCAGCATCAGACCTTTAATTTCCACATAGATATGTATATCAAGTTTATTGAACCGTTATTTCGTAAGAAAGAAGCTTTGAAGCTAGTTAGAGAGATAAACAGTGCCTTTTAGTCAACTTGATTATCACTTCAGACCAAGAATCCAAATGAAAACTGCTACAAATAAGCCAGCTCAGGATTGTCTTTAGTGGCAGATATACTATCCATTGGTTTGAATTAAATAAAAATTCTGTTCCGTTACGCTTCCCCTCGCCATTATTAATCGATTTCAAGCAGTGCAATTTTGCTTACTTTTATACAATTCTTCGCAGAGGCACTTGAGAAGGCACATTCGCTGCTGTGTATGTTTGTTCATACATATGTGTGCTCGTATAAGCAAATGAATATTTCAAAATGTACATGAGAAAATCAATTGTTGTAAAACGGTTGCAATAAATATCTTCCTGTCATAATGTTTTTCTTTTCTTCAAAATGGGAACAAAAGTACAAGAACACACTTGTATTTATTCATATGTACCCATGACTCCCTGTGTGCTCAAACATGTGCGTCTGTGCGTACTCAAACAGAAAGAAACAGAAATAAACTCAAAATAACAACAACAGCGCCAATAGACTATTTTCAGCTGTTCATATATTTATTCATATGGATTTATGCACTTTTGTTTGCATAGAAATTATGAAAGCCCAAACAACAACAAAAAACTCTGAAACTGTCGCAGCGCAACGTAACACACACACATACGCAAACACAGCCACGCTGCAGTTGAGGGACACGTTTTGTAAAGCTTGTGGTAGACAAGGACATTTTGTTGGTGGCGGCGCACTCGCTGCGCTGCAGAGCATTTGCAGAAGAAGAACTTTTGTATAATGAGTGTCTTTTGTTTCACAAATGCGCTGCACTATGTGCGAGTGCCCAAGAAGACACAAGTTTCCATGGTGAGTAGATGTGAATATTGTAAAACAAGCACCTAACCATGCGCGCTGCTTGCGTGTGACACACATTATAACATACATATACATACATATGTATATAAGGTAGATACTGGCGGTAGATAAAAAAAAAATACGGAAATAAAATAAAAAAGTTGAAAGTAAGTTTTCAAAACTTAAAACCAAACTTTAAATGCAATTAAAGCCAGAAAAGATAAAAATTTATACCAAATAAATATAAACTTTTGCCTCAGCAAGTAAAAGCGCGTGGAAACGTAAAAGTTTAAGTACTACTAACTGTAATGTAACGCTCGTAAATAAACAAGTTGCGCGTTGAATTTCGAAAGACTTCCTTTGTAATGGTTCAATAAATATGCGATTGGCTCAGAATTGTATTTTTATAGCAATTGGAGGATTGTGGTGTTTGCCACAGAGTGAAGTACCTAATGTATGTATGATATGTTATGTGAGCGACAAGAATGAAGTGAATTTAGATCAAAATATATAAAATGTAAGCAATATTACCACAAAAAGGGAGAATCTACAATCTGCGCCAACTACCGTGTCATAAGTCTCCTCAACATCGCATGTAACGTGCTATCGAGCATATTGTGTGTAAGATTAAAGCCCACCATCAACAAACTTGTTGGACCTTATCGGTGCGGCTTTAGGACTGGAATGTTAACAACTAAAAAACCAAATATTCACCATGCGTCAAATCTTGGAAAAGACCTGTGAAAAGAAGATCGACACACACCATCTCTTCGTCGGATTTTGACAGCACGAAAAGAAGCTACCTTTATTCCGCGATGTGTGGATTCGGCATCCGTGCAAAACCATTACGGCTGTGTAAACTGACGCTGAGTAGGACCAAAAGCTCCATCAGGATCGGGAAGAACCTCTCCCAGCCGTTCGATTCGATACCAAAAGAAGTTTCAGACAAGACGACTTTCTATCGTGTGACTTCTTCAATCTACTCTTGGAGAAAATAACTCGAACTTCCAGAGCTCTGAATAGAGAAGGTACAAACATCTGGTGTACGCCGATGATATTGATATTATTGGCCTCAACAACCGAACCGTTAGTTTTTCTCCAGACTTGATAAGGAAAGCTCAGCAAATGGATCTGGTAGTGAACGAGGGCAAGACGAAATATCTCTTGTCATTAAACAATCAGTCGCCGCACTCGCGATTTGGCTCCCTCGTCACAGTTAGCAGTCATAACTTCGAAGTTGTATATAATTTCGTTTACCCTG